>NW_026779660.1:2500-82118 GCF_030144855.1 Hypanus sabinus
GAAACATCCTCTCCACATCCACTCTATCTGTGTCCTCTGGTCCTAGACTCCCCCCACTATAGGAAACATCCTCTCCACATCCACTCCATCTGTGTCCTCTGGTCCCAGACTCACCCACTACAGGAAACATCCTCTCCACATCCACTCTATCTGTGTCCTCTGGTCCTAGACTCCCCCACTACAGGAAACATCCTCTCCACATCCACTCTATCTGTGTCCTCTGGTCCTAGACTCCCCCACTACAGGAAACATCCTCTCCACATCCACTCTATCTGTGTCCTCTGGTCCTAGACTCCCCCACTACAGGAAACATCCTCTCCACATCCACTCTATCTGTATCCTCTGGTCCTAGACTCCCCCACTACAGGAAACATCCTCTCCACATCCACTCTATCTGTGCCCTCTGGTCCTAGACTCCCCCACTACAGGAAACATCCTCTCCACATCCACTCTATCTGTGCCCTCTGGTCCTAGACTCCCCCACTACAGGAAACATCCTCTCCACATCCACTCCATCTGTGTCCTCTGGTCCTAGACTCCCCCACTACAGGAAACATCCTCTCCACATCCACTCTATCTGTGTCCTCTGGTCCTAGACTCCCCACTATAGGAAACATCCTCTCCACATCCGCTCTATCTGTATCCTCTGGTCCTAGACCCCCCCCCCCACTATAGGAAACATCCTCTCCACATCCACTCTATCTGTGTCCTCTGGTCCTAGACTCCCCACTATAGGAAACATCCTCTCCACATCCACTCTATCAGTGTCCTCTGGTCCTAGACTCCCCCACCATAGGAAACATCCTCTCCACATCCACTCTATCTGTGTCTTCTGGACCTAGACTCCCCCACTACAGGAAACATCCTCTCTGCATCCACTCTATCTCTGTCCTCTGGTCCTAGACTCCCCCACTACAGGAAACATCCTCTCCACATCCACTCTATCTGTGTCCTCTGGTCCTAGACTCCCCCACTATAGGAAACATCCTCTCCACATCTACTCTATCTGTGTCTTCTGGACCTAGACTCCCCCACTACAGGAAACATCCTCTCCGCATCCACTCTATCTGTGTCCTCTGGTCCTAGACTCCCCCACTGTAGGAAACATCCTCTCCACATCCACTCTATCTGTGTCCTCTGGTCCTAGACTCCCCCACTGTAGGAAACATCCTCTCCACATCCACTCTATCTGTGTTCTCTGGTCCTAGACTCCCCCACTGTAGGAATCATCCTCACCACATCTACTCTATCTGTGTCCTCTGGTCCTAGACTCCCCCACTACAGGAAACATCCTCTCCACATCCACTCTATCTGTGTTCTCTGGTCCTAGACTCCCTCACTACAGGAAACATCCTCTCCACATCCACTCTATCTGTGTCCTCTGGTCCTAGACTCCCCACTACAGTGAACATCCTCTCCACATCCACTCTATCTGTGTCCTCTGGTCCTAGACTCCCCCACTGTAGGAATCATCCTCACCACATCTACTCTATCTGTGTCCTCTGGTCCTAGACTCCCCCACTACAGGAAACATCCTCTCCACATCCACTCTATCTGTGTTCTCTGGTCCTAGACTCCCTCACTACAGGAAACATCCTCTCCACATCCACTCTATCTGTGTCCTCTGGTCCTAGACTCCCCACTACAGTGAACATCCTCTCCACATCCACTCTATCTGTGTCCTCTGGTCCTAGACTCCCCCACCAGGGGAAACATCCTCTCCACATCCACTCTATCTGTGTCCTCTGGTCCTAGACTCCCCCCACTATAGGAAACATCCTCTCCACATCCACTCCATCTGTGTCCTCTGGTCCCAGACTCACCCACTACAGGAAACATCCTCTCCACATCCACTCTATCTGTGTCCTCTGGTCCTAGACTCCCCCACTACAGGAAACATCCTCTCCACATCCACTCTATCTGTGTCCTCTGGTCCTAGACTCCCCCACTACAGGAAACATCCTCTCCACATCCACTCTATCTGTGTCCTCTGGTCCTAGACTCCCCCACTACAGGAAACATCCTCTCCACATCCACTCTATCTGTATCCTCTGGTCCTAGACTCCCCCACTACAGGAAACATCCTCTCCACATCCACTCTATCTGTGCCCTCTGGTCCTAGACTCCCCCACTACAGGAAACATCCTCTCCACATCCACTCTATCTGTGCCCTCTGGTCCTAGACTCCCCCACTACAGGAAACATCCTCTCCACATCCACTCCATCTGTGTCCTCTGGTCCTAGACTCCCCCACTACAGGAAACATCCTCTCCACATCCACTCTATCTGTGTCCTCTGGTCCTAGACTCCCCCACTATAGGAAACATCCTCTCCACATCCGCTCTATCTGTATCCTCTGGTCCTAGACCCCCCCCCCCCACTATAGGAAACATCCTCTCCACATCCACTCTATCTGTGTCCTCTGGTCCTAGACTCCCCCACTATAGGAAACATCCTCTCCACATCCACTCTATCAGTGTCCTCTGGTCCTAGACTCCCCCACCATAGGAAACATCCTCTCCACATCCACTCTATCTGTGTCTTCTGGACCTAGACTCCCCCACTACAGGAAACATCCTCTCTGCATCCACTCTATCTCTGTCCTCTGGTCCTAGACTCCCCCACTACAGGAAACATCCTCTCCACATCCACTCTATCTGTGTCCTCTGGTCCTAGACTCCCCCACTATAGGAAACATCCTCTCCACATCTACTCTATCTGTGTCTTCTGGACCTAGACTCCCCCACTACAGGAAACATCCTCTCCGCATCCACTCTATCTGTGTCCTCTGGTCCTAGACTCCCCACTGTAGGAAACATCCTCTCCACATCCACTCTATCTGTGTCCTCTGGTCCTAGACTCCCCCACTGTAGGAAACATCCTCTCCACATCCACTCTATCTGTGTTCTCTGGTCCTAGACTCCCCCACTGTAGGAATCATCCTCACCACATCTACTCTATCTGTGTCCTCTGGTCCTAGACTCCCCCACTACAGGAAACATCCTCTCCACATCCACTCTATCTGTGTTCTCTGGTCCTAGACTCCCTCACTACAGGAAACATCCTCTCCACATCCACTCTATCTGTGTCCTCTGGTCCTAGACTCCCCACTACAGTGAACATCCTCTCCACATCCACTCTATCTGTGTCCTCTGGTCCTAGACTCCCCCACCAGGGGAAACATCCTCTCCACATCCACTCTATCTGTGTCCTCTGGTCCTAGACTCCCCCCACTATAGGAAACATCCTCTCCACATCCACTCCATCTGTGTCCTCTGGTTCCAGACTCACCCACTACAGGAAACATCCTCTCCACATCCACTCTATCTGTGTCCTCTGGTCCTAGACTCCCCCACTACAGGAAACATCCTCTCCACATCCACTCTATCTGTGTCCTCTGGTCCTAGACTACCCCACGACAGGAAACATCCTCTCCACATCTACTCTATCTGTGTCCTCTGGTCCTAGACTCCACCACTACAGGAAACATGCTCTCCACATCCACTCTATCTGTGAACTCTGGTCCTAGACTCCCCCACTATAGGAAGCATCCTCTCCACATCCACTCTATCTGTGTCCTCTGGACCTAGACTCCCCCACTACAGGAAACAACCTCTCCACATCCACTCTATCTGTGTCCTCTGGTCCTAGACTCTCCCACGATAGGAAACATCCTCTCCACATCCACTCTATCTGTGTCCTCTGGTCCCAGACTCCCCCACTACAGGAAACATCCTCTCCACATCCACTCTATCTGTGTCCTCTGGACCTAGACTCCCCCACTACAGGAAACAACCTCTCCACATCCACTCTATCTGTGTCCTCTGGTCCTAGACTCTCCCACGATAGGAAACATCCTCTCCACATCCACTCTATCTGTGTTCTCTGGTCCTAGACTCTCCCACTACAGGAAACGTCCTCTCCACATTCACTCTATCTGTGTCCTCTGGTCCTTGACTCCCCCATTACAGGAAACATCCTCTCCACATCCACTCTATCTGTGTCCTCTGGTCCTAGACTCTCCCACTACAGGAAACATCCTCTCCACATCCACTCTATCTGTGTCCTCTGGTCCTAGACTCCCCCACTACAGGAAACAACCTCTCCACATCCACTCTATCTGTGTCCTCTGGTCCTAGACTCCCCCACTATAGGAAACATCCTCTCCACATCCACTCCATCTGTGTCTTCTGGTCCTAGACTCCCCCTCTACAAGGAACAGTCTAACAGGGGAAGGCGGGGGGTAGGGGTAGGTGTGTCATCTCTTCCCCAGCTACAAGATTGGCTCTATGACTGACAGTTCTCCTCCGTTCAGCCATGGTGAGAATTGTCCTCCATTCTATCAGGGCCTCCAACGTGTGTCCATTTTGACTCCTGTAACAGAGCCAGCCTTTCTGATCATTTTTTTTGAGCCTGTTGGCATCGCCCGCGTTGATTGCATTACCCCAGCACTCCACTGAGACCGGCAGAACAGGAGACCCCAGTAGCGGCGATTCCGGCCCCTCTTGTGCACAGCCTGTAAATCTGGTGTGTCGGCCTTCATTGGACAGGGTCGGAACACAGGACCCACGAGGGAATGTCGCAGCTCTGTAAAACCCTGGTTAGGCCCACACGTTGGGTATTGTGTTCAGCTCTGGTCTCCTCATTATAGGAAGGAGGTGGGAGCTTTAGAGAGGGTGCAGAGGAGATTCACCTGGACGCTGTCTGGATTAGAGAGGGTGCAGAGGAGATTCACCAGGACGCTGTCTGGATTAGAGAGGGTGCAGAGGAGATTCACCTGGACGCTGTCTGGATTAGAGAGGGTGCAGAGGAGATTCACCGGGACGCTGCCTGGATAAGAGAGGGTGCGGAGGAGATTCACCGGGACGCTGTCTGGATTAGGGAGGGTGCAGAGGAGATTCACCGGGACGCTGTCTGGATTAGAGAGGGTGCAGAGGAGATTCACCAGGACGCTGTCTGGATTAGAGAGGGTGCAGAGGAGATTCACCGGAACGCTGCCTGGATTAGAGAGGGTGCAGAGGAGATTCACCGGGACGCTGCCTGGATCAGAGAGGGTGCAGAGGAGATTCACCGGGACACTGCCTGGATTAGAGAGGGTGCAGAGGAGATTCAGAGGGACGCTGCCTGGATTAGAGAGGGTGCGGAGGAGATTCATCGGGACGCTGCCTGGATTAGAGAGGGTGCAGAGGAGATTCACCGGGACGCTGCCTGGATTAGAGAGGGTGCGGAGGAGATTCACCGGGACGCTGCCTGGATTAGAGAGGGTGCGGAGGAGATTCACCGGGACGCTGCCTGGATTAGAGAGGGTGCAGAGGAGATTCACCGGGACGCTGCCTGGATTAGAGAGGGTGCAGAGGAGATTCACCGGGACGCTGTCTGGATTAGAGAGGGTGCTGAGGAGATTCACCGGGACGCTGTCTGGATTAGAGAGGGTGCGGAGGAGATTCACCGGGACGCTGCCTGGATTAGAGAGGGTGCAGAGGAGATTCACCGGGACGCTGTCTGGATTAGAGAAGGTGCAGAGGAGATTCACCGGGACGCTGCCTGGATTAGAGAGGGTGCAGAGGAGATTCACCGGGACGCTGCCTGGATAAGAGAGGGTGCAGAGGAGATTCACCGGGACGCTGTCTGGATTAGGGAGGGTGCAGAGGAGATTCACCGGGACGCTGTCTGGATTAGAGAGGGTGCAGAGGAGATTCACCAGGACGCTGTCTGGATTAGAGAGGGTGCAGAGGAGATTCACCGGGACGCTGCCTGGATTAGAGAGGGTGCAGAGGAGATTCACCGGGACGCTGCCTGGATCAGAGAGGGTGCAGAGGAGATTCACCGGGATGCTGCCTGGATTAGAGAGGGTGCAGAGGAGATTCAGAGGGACGCTGCCTGGATTAGAGAGGGTGCGGAGGAGATTCATCGGGACGCTGCCTGGATTAGAGAGGGTGCGGAGGAGATTCACCGGGACGCTGCCTGGATTAGAGAGGGTGCGGAGGAGATTCACCGGGACGCTGCCTGGATTAGAGAGGGTGCGGAGGAGATTCACCGGGACGCTGCCTGGATTAGAGAGGGTGCAGAGGAGATTCACCGGGACGCTGCCTGGATTAGAGAGGGTGCAGAGGAGATTCACCGGGACGCTGTCTGGATTAGAGAGGGTGCTGAGGAGATTCACCGGGACGCTGTCTGGATTAGAGAGGGTGCGGAGGAGATTCACCGGGACGCTGCCTGGATTAGAGAGGGTGCAGAGGAGATTCACCGGTACGCTGTCTGGATTAGAGAGGGTGCAGAGGAGATTCACCGAGACGCTGTCTGGATTAGAGAGGGTGCAGAGGAGATTCACCGAGACGCTGTCTGGATTAGAGAGGGCGCAGAGGAGATTCACCGGGACGCTGCCTGGATTAGAGAGGGTGCGGAGGAGATTCACCGGGACGCTGCCTGGATCAGAGAGGGTGCAGAGGAGTTTCACCGGGACGCTGTCTGGATTAGAGAGGGTGCTGAGGAGATTCACTGGGACGCTGTCTGGATTAGAGAGGGTGCAGAGGAGATTCACCGGGACGCTGCATGGATTAGAGAGGGTGCTGAGGAGATTCACCTGGACGCTGTCTGGATTAGGGAGGGTGCAGAGGAGATTCACCGGGACGCTGTCTGGATTAGAGAGGGTGCAGAGGAGATTCACCAGGACGCTGTCTGGATTAGAGAGGGTGCAGAGGAGATTCACCGGGACGCTGCCTGGATTAGAGAGGGTGCAGAGGAGATTCACCGGGACGCTGCCTGGATCAGAGAGGGTGCAGAGGAGATTCACCGGGACGCTGCCTGGATTAGAGAGGGTGCAGAGGAGATTCAGAGGGACGCTGCCTGGATTAGAGAGGGTGCGGAGGAGATTCATCGGGACGCTGCCTGGATTAGAGAGGGTGCGGAGGAGATTCACCGGGACGCTGCCTGGATTAGAGAGGGTGCGGAGGAGATTCACCGGGACGCTGCCTGGATTAGAGAGGGTGCGGAGGAGATTCACCGGGACGCTGCCTGGATTAGAGAGGGTGCAGAGGAGATTCACCGGGACGCTGCCTGGATTAGAGAGGGTGCAGAGGAGATTCACCGGGACGCTGTCTGGATTAGAGAGGGTGCTGAGGAGATTCACCGGGACGCTGTCTGGATTAGAGAGGGTGCGGAGGAGATTCACCGGGACGCTGCCTGGATTAGAGAGGGTGCAGAGGAGATTCACCGGTACGCTGTCTGGATTAGAGAGGGTGCAGAGGAGATTCACCGAGACGCTGTCTGGATTAGAGAGGGTGCAGAGGAGATTCACCGAGACGCTGTCTGGATTAGAGAGGGCGCAGAGGAGATTCACCGGGACGCTGCCTGGATTAGAGAGGGTGCGGAGGAGATTCACCGGGACGCTGCCTGGATCAGAGAGGGTGCAGAGGAGTTTCACCGGGACGCTGTCTGGATTAGAGAGGGTGCTGAGGAGATTCACTGGGACGCTGTCTGGATTAGAGAGGGTGCAGAGGAGATTCACCGGGACGCTGCATGGATTAGAGACGGTGCGGAGGAGATTCACCGGGACGCTGTCTGGATTAGAGAGGGTGCAGAGGAGATTCACCGGGACGCTGCATGGATTAGAGAGGGCGCAGAGGAGATTCACCGGGATGCTGCCTGGATTAGAGAGGGTGCAGAGGAGATTCACCGGGACGCTGCCTGGACTAGAGAGGGTGCAGAGGAGATTCACCGGGACGCTGCCTGGATCAGAGAGGGTGCAGAGGAGATTCACCGGGACGCTGCCTGGATTAGAGAGGGTGCAGAGGAGATTCAGAGGGACGCTGCCTGGATTAGAGAGGGTGCGGAGGAGATTCATCGGGACGCTGCCTGGATTAGAGAGGGTGCGGAGGAGTTTCACCGGGACGCTGTCTGGATTAGAGAGGGTGCTGAGGAGATTCACTGGGACGCTGTCTGGATTAGAGAGGGTGCAGAGGAGATTCACCGGGACGCTGCATGGATTAGAGAGGGTGCTGAGGAGATTCACCTGGACGCTGTCTGGATTAGGGAGGGTGCAGAGGAGATTCACCGGGACGCTGTCTGGATTAGAGAGGGTGCAGAGGAGATTCACCAGGACGCTGTCTGGATTAGAGAGGGTGCAGAGGAGATTCACCGGGACGCTGCCTGGATTAGAGAGGGTGCAGAGGAGATTCACCGGGACGCTGCCTGGATCAGAGAGGGTGCAGAGGAGATTCACCGGGACGCTGCCTGGATTAGAGAGGGTGCAGAGGAGATTCAGAGGGACGCTGCCTGGATTAGAGAGGGTGCGGAGGAGATTCACCGGGACGCTGCCTGGATTAGAGAGGGTGCGGAGGAGATTCACCGGGACGCTGCCTGGATTAGAGAGGGTGCGGAGGAGATTCACCGGGACGCTGCCTGGATTAGAGAGGGTGCGGAGGAGATTCACCGGGACGCTGCCTGGATTAGAGAGGGTGCAGAGGAGATTCACCGGGACGCTGTCTGGATTAGAGAGGGTGCTGAGGAGATTCACCGGGACGCTGTCTGGATTAGAGAGGGTGCGGAGGAGATTCACCGGGACGCTGCCTGGATTAGAGAGGGTGCAGAGGAGATTCACCGGTACGCTGTCTGGATTAGAGAGGGTGCAGAGGAGATTCACCGAGACGCTGTCTGGATTAGAGAGGGTGCAGAGGAGATTCACCGAGACGCTGTCTGGATTAGAGAGGGCGCAGAGGAGATTCACCGGGACGCTGCCTGGATTAGAGAGGGTGCGGAGGAGATTCACCGGGACGCTGCCTGGATCAGAGAGGGTGCAGAGGAGTTTCACCGGGACGCTGTCTGGATTAGAGAGGGTGCTGAGGAGATTCACTGGGACGCTGTCTGGATTAGAGAGGGTGCAGAGGAGATTCACCGGGACGCTGCATGGATTAGAGACGGTGCGGAGGAGATTCACCGGGACGCTGTCTGGATTAGAGAGGGTGCAGAGGAGATTCACCGGGACGCTGTCTGGATTAGAGACGGTGCGGAGGAGATTCACCGGGACGCTGTCTGGATTAGAGAGGGTGCAGAGGAGATTCACCGGGACGCTGCATGGATTAGAGAGGGCGCAGAGGAGATTCACCGGGATGCTGCCTGGATTAGAGAGGGTGCAGAGGAGATTCACCGGGACGCTGCCTGGACTAGAGAGGGTGCAGAGGAGATTCACCGGGACGCTGCCTGGATCAGAGAGGGTGCAGAGGAGATTCACCGGGACGCTGCCTGGATTAGAGAGGGTGCAGAGGAGATTCAGAGGGACGCTGCCTGGATTAGAGAGGGTGCGGAGGAGATTCACCGGGACGCTGCCTGGATTAGAGAGGGTGCGGAGGAGATTCACCGGGACGCTGCCTGGATTAGAGAGGGTGCGGAGGAGATTCACCGGGACGCTGCCTGGATTAGAGAGGGTGCAGAGGAGATTCACCGGGACGCTGCCTGGATTAGAGAGGGTGCAGAGGAGATTCACCGGGACGCTGTCTGGATTAGAGAGGGTGCTGAGGAGATTCACCGGGACGCTGTCTGGATTAGAGAGGGTGCGGAGGAGATTCACCGGGACGCTGCCTGGATTAGAGAGGGTGCAGAGGAGATTCACCGGGACGCTGTCTGGATTAGAGAGGGTGCAGAGGAGATTCACCGAGACGCTGTCTGGATTAGAGAGGGTGCAGAGGAGATTCACCGAGACGCTGTCTGGATTAGAGAGGGCGCAGAGGAGATTCACCGGGACGCTGTCTGGATTAGAGAGGGTGCGGAGGAGATTCACCGGGACACTGCCTGGATTAGAGAGGGTGCTGAGGAGATTCACTGGGACGCTGTCTGGATTAGAGAGGGTGCAGAGGAGATTCACCGGGACGCTGCATGGATTAGAGACGGTGCGGAGGAGATTCACCGGGACGCTGTCTGGATTAGAGAGGGTGCAGAGGAGATTCACCGGGACGCTGTCTGGATTAGAGAGGGTGCGGAGGAGATTCACCGGGACGCTGTCTGGATTAGAGAGGGTGCAGAGGAGATTCACCGGGACGCTGCATGGATTAGAGAGGGCGCAGAGGAGATTCACCGGGATGCTGCCTGGATTAGAGAGGGTGCAGAGGAGATTCACCGGGACGCTGCCTGGACTAGAGATGGTGCAGAAGAAATTTATTTGACATTTTCTCCTGCATTCTCAGGATTCAATGTAAATTTATCATCTAGTTACTACACGGAAACATCACGTTGAGATACATTTCCTTGTTTCAGTAAATCCTAGAAATATAATGGGACGGACAAACAGCGAGAGAGGAAAAGACAACAAATTGTGCCAATAGGAAAGATCTTAATAAATAAGCAATTAAACTTGAGAGGATGAGTCTTTAAAAAAAAAGTGTCCATCGGTTGTTGGAACATTTCAATGAGGGGGCAAGTGAAGATGTCCCCTTTTCTTCAGGATCCTGAAGGTCGATGGGTCGTAACGGCTCCGTTCGACCCCACCCCCCCGCCCCCGCCATCTGGGACGTATATACAGAGAGATGCTGGAAGAAAGCCAACAACATCATGAAGGATCCCACCCACCCTGTTACTCACACTCCTGTCGGGGGGTGTGGGGGAAACAGTTCGCAGCGTCCGCACCCGGACCGCAAGAGTCAAAAATAGTTACTTTCCCTGAGTAGTGCCTCAACGCAATAAGCCAACCCTCCGGAGCCACTGTAACCCCACCCCGTGCCCCGCTTTTCCACCCAATAGAGAAAACGAGAGGGGACCCAGTAAGTTAAATCTCAGCTGGGCCCACAGAAAGCAAGTCACCGTTAAACTCCCCGACTTCAGGAGGAATCCCCCAATACTCCCCCCCCCACTCAACAGTACCCTGTCTGCTGTGGAGAACCTTCAGATTTCTGGGTGTCACAGTCTCCCAGGACCTGGAGTGGACACCCAACGCGGACACTCCTATCAAAAAGGCACAGCAGAGGTTGTATTTCCTCCGTCAACTCAGGAAGTACGACCTGCCGCAGGAGCTGCTGATTCAACTCTATCCTGGGATAAACCAGTCTGTTCTCTGTTCGTCCGTCACTGTCGGCTTTGGATCAGCCACCGGAACAAGACAAGAATAGACTCCAAAGAACGGTCAGGGCTGCGGAAAGGATTACCTGTGTGAAGCTCCCCTCGATCCAGGACTTGTATGCATCTGGAGTCAGGGGGCGAGCGAGCCGCATTATCGTAGACCCATCACACCCCGGACATCACCTGTCCCACCTCCTTCCTTCTGGTAGGCGCTTTGGATCACTGTACGCCAGGACAAATGGGTACAAGAGCAGTTTCTTTCCGTGCCATCAGTCTTATGAACACTTGAATTTCGGTCTATTATAAATCAAGTCCACCTGTACATTCAGTGAGAGGGACCGCGTTGTATGTAGTTTATGATTATTTGGACTATTGTTTTCGTTTGCTTTTAATTCTGTACAGTGAGAGCTCAGGGAAACCGGCGTCACGTTCCCTGTATGTGTCCTCATACTTGGCGATAACGAAGGATTCTGATTCTGACAGGGCGGAGCAATACTGAATCTCCAGTAATCACAGTTAATTCAGCCCATGCAATCCCGCACACCCTAATACAAAATGAAGATGTGTAAGCCGGAAGTAGGGAAGCCTAATAGCTAGGCCTCAAAACAATCTACTCCCTAAAATGGAACAAAATTAAGATCAGTGAAAACTAAAAGTAGGGACCTTACATCTTACTTTGAACTGAAGCCTAATATCTAGGCCTCAAAACAATCTACTCCCCCAGACGGGACAAAATTAAGATCAGTGAAAACTAAAAGTAGGGACCTTACATCTTACTTTGAACTGAAGCCTAATATCTAGGCCTCAAAACAATCTACTCCCCCAGACGGGACAAAATTAAGATCAGTGAAAACTAAAAGTAGGGACCTTACATCTTACTTTGAACTGAAGCCTAATATCTAGGCCTCAAAACAATCTACTCCCCCAGACGGGACAAAATTAAGATCAGTGAAAACTAAAAGTAGGGACCTTACATCTTACTTTGAACTGAAGCCTAATATCTAGGCCTCAAAACAATCTACTCCCCCAGACGGGACAAAATTAAGATCAGTGAAAACTAAAAGTAGGGAACTTACATCTTACTTTGAGCTGAAACCTAATACATAGGCCGCAAAAACTTATCAGCTTCTCAAATGGTCAAAGTAAAACCAAACGACGCAGTCTAAAATACCCTAAACTTTGAAGTGCCACGCCTTACATTACCTTAGTTGATTGGGGGGGGAAGAAAACACCAGCGGGGCCTGGTCAACCCTGGATGGGTCGCCTGGGCAAGGCCACCTAGTGTTTAACGACCCGAATTCCCCAGGTTATATTACTGATGATGCATGTGGCCCAGTGCACACCCGGTTATTTACCCCAAGTCGTGTCGGGGTCAATCTAGCGGGGCCAAATGACACCGAATCTGCTGTGAGCGGATCACAAAGAGGGTCAGGGTTGGGCTGAGGGGTTCGTCGGCCCATCGTTTACCTCCATCGGTCTCAAAGAACAGTCGCTCTCCACTAACAGGTGGTGATCAAGTTGGGCTCGGGGAAACCAATGCCAGGAGTGAAGGTCTACCTGTTCAACTCGTTCAACCCCGGGGCGCAGGAGATCCTGGTCGACGACCAAGGAGAGGGGACCTTCTCCCTGGACACCTCCGAGTGGGAGGACGAGCTCGTGTCCCTCATGGTGAGTCCGGGAGGGGAATGCGATGTGCGCTCTCTGTCGGGACGGACGCGTCTCCCGTGCCCGGGTCAGGCGCGGATTTCGTTAACAGCGTGCGTGTTCTGCTCTCTCCCCCACCCCCCACAGGCCATTTACCACCTCCAGCCCGAGGACAGCTACCACTATCCCCGGCTCCCCAGCCACTCCCACGCCCGGCACTCGGTCAAGCGATTCTACTCCAAGTCCAACAGCTTCCTGTCCATCAGGAGCCGCGAGAGGGAACTGCCGTGCACGACGGAGCTGGAGGTTCCCATCAGCTACATCATCAGGGTTCTGCCGGACAACAGACCCCTCAGTCTGGACGTGTTTCACTTGGTGAGGCTGCATTTGCACTTCCTGCCGGCTCACTCTCTGTGTGAGAAAAACTACCTTTGGCGTCCCCGTCCCCCCCCCCGGTACTTCCCTCCAATCACTGAGAAATGATGCCCCCTCGTATTAGCCATTTCCACCCTCCCTCTGGCCGTCACCTCGAAAACCAGACAGCTCCCTCCCTAATCCAGACAGCGTCCCGGAGAATCTCCTCCGCACCCTCTCTAATCCAGGCAGCGTCCCGGTGAATCTCCTCTGCACCCTCTCTAATCCAGGCAGCGTCCCGGTGAATCTCCTCTGCACCCTCTCTAATCCAGACAGCGTCCTGGTGAATCTCCTCTGCACCCTCTCTAATCCAGACAGCGTCCTGGTGAATCTCCTCTGCACCCTCTCTCATCCAGACAGCGTCCCGGTGAATCTCCTCTGCACCCTCTCTAATCCAGACAGCGTCCCGGTGAATCTCCTCTGCACCCTCTCTCATCCAGACAGCGTCCCGGTGAATCTCATCTGCACCCTCTCTAATCCAGGCAGCGTCCTGGTGAATCTCCTCTGCACCCTCCCTAATCCAGGCAGCGTCCCGGTGAATCTCCTCCGCACCCTCTCTAATCCAGGCAGCGTCCCGGTGAATCTCTTCTGCACCCTCTCTAATCCAGGCAGCGTCCCGGTGAATCTCCTCTGCACCCTCCCTAATCCAGGCAGCGTCCCGGTGAATCTCTTCTGCACCCTCTCTAATCCAGGCAGCGTCCCGGTGAATCTCCTCTGCACACTCCCTAATCCAGGCAGCGTCCCGGTGAATCTCCTCTGCACCCTCTCTAATCCAGGCAGCGTCCCGGTGAATCTCCTCTGCACCATACCTAATCAAGGCAGCGTCCCGGTGAATCTCCTCTGCACCCTCTCTAATCCAGGCAGCGTCCCAGTGAATCTCCTCTGCACCCTCTCTAATCCAGGCACCATCCTGGTGAATCTCCTCTGCACCCTCTCTAATCCAGGCAGCGTCCAGGTGAATCTCCTCTGCACCCTCTCTAATCCAGGCAGCGTCCCGGTGAATCTCCTCTGCACCCACTCTAATCCAGGCAGCGTCCCGGTGAATCTCCTCTGCACCCTCTCTAATCCAGACAGTGTCCCGGTGAATCTCCACTGCAACCTCTCTAATCCAGGCAGCGTCCCGGTGAATCTCCTCTGCACCCTCTCTAATCCAGACAGCGTCCCGGTGAATCTCCTCTGCACCCTCTCTAACCCAGGCAGCATCCCGGTGAATCTCCTCTACACCCTCTCTAATCCAGGCAGCGTCCTGGTGAATCTCCTCTGCACCATCCCTAATCCAGGCAGCGTCCCGGTGAATCTCCTCTGCACCCTCTCTAATCCAGACAGCGTCCCGCTGAATCTCCTCTGCACCCTCCCTAATCCAGGCAGCGTCCCGGTGAATCTCCTTTGGACCCTCCCTAATCCAGGCAGCGTCCCGGTGAATCTCCTCTGCACCCTCTCTAATCCAGGCAGCGTCCCGGTGAATCTCCTCTGCACCCTCTCTAATCCAGGCAGCGTCCCGGTGAATCTCCTCTGCACCCTCTCTAATCCAGACAGCGTCCCGGTGAATCTCCTCTGCACCCTCTCTAATCCAGACAGCGTCCCGGTGAATCTCCTCTGCACCCTCTCTAATCCAGGCAGCATCCCGGTGAATCTCCTCTGCACCCTCTCTAATCCAGGCAGCGTCCCGGTGAATCTCCTCTGCACCATCCCTAATCCAGGCAGCGTCCCGGTGAATCTCCTCTGCACCCTCTCTAATCCAGACAGCGTCCCGCTGAATCTCCTCTGCACCCTCCCTAATCCAGGCAGCGTCCCGGTGAATCTCCTTTGCACCCTCCCTAATCCAGGCAGCGTCCCGGTGAATCTCCACTGCACCCTCTCTAATCTAGGCAGCGTCCCGGTGAATCTCCTCCGCACCCTCTCTAATCCAGGCAGCATCCCGGTGAATCTCCACTGCACCCTCTCTAATCTAGGCAGCGTCCCGGTGAATCTCCTCCGCACCCTCTCTAATCCAGGCAGCGTCCTGGTGAATCTCCTCCGCACCCTCTCTAATCCAGGCAGCGTCCCGGTGAATCTCCTCTGCACCCTCCCTAATCCAGGCAGCGTCCCGGTGAATCTCCTCTGCACCTTCCCTAATCCAGGCAGCGACCCGGTGAATCTCCTCTGCACCCTCCCTAATCCAGGCAGCGTCCCGGTGAATCTCCTCTGCACCCTCTCTAATCCAGGCAGCGTCCCGGTGAATCTCCTCTGCACCCTCTCTAATCCAGGCAGCGTCCCGGTGAATCTCCTCTGCACCCTCTCTAATCCAGGCAGCGTCCCGGTGAATCTCCTCTGCACCATCCCTAATCCAGGCAGCGTCCCGGTGAATCTCCTCTGCACCCTCTCTAATCCAGACAGCGTCCCGGTGAATCTCCTCTGCACCCTCCCTAATCCAGGCAGCGTCCCACTGAATCTCCTCTGCACCCTCCCTAATCCAGGCAGCGTCCCGGTGAATCTACTCTGCACCCTCTCTAATCCAGGCAGCGTCCCGGTGAATCTCCTCCGCACCCTCTCTAATCCAGGCAGCGGCCCGGTGAATCTCCTCCGCACCCTCTCTAATCCAGGCAGCGTCCCGGTGAATCTCCTCCGCACCCTCTCTAATCCAGGCAGCGGCCCGGTGAATCTCCTCTGCACCCTCTCTAATCCAGACAGCGTCCCGGTGAATCTCCTCTGCACCCTCTCTAATCCAGGCAGCGTCCCGGTGAATCTCCTCTGCACCCTCTCTAATCCAGACAGTGTCCTGGTGAATCTCCTCTGCACCCACTCTAATCCAGACAGCGTCCCGGTGAATCTCCTCTGCACCCTCTCTAATCCAGACAGCGTCCCGGTGAATCTCCTCTGCACCCTCTCTAATCCAGACAAGCGTCCCAGTGAATCTCCTCTGCACCCTCTCTAATCCAGGCAGCGTCCCGGAGAATCTCCTCTGCACCCTCTGTAATCCAGGCAGCGTCCCGGTGAATCTCCTCTGCACCCTCTCTAATCCAGGCAGCGTACCGGTGAATCTCCTCTGCACCCTCTCTAATCCAGGCAGCGACCCGGTGATTCTCCTCCGCACCCTCTCTAATCCAGACAGCATCCAGGTGAATTTCCTCTGCACCCTCTCTAATCCAGGCAGCGACCCGGTGAATCTCCTCCGCACCCTCTCTAATCAAGGCAGCGTCCTGGCGAATCTCCTCTGCACCCTCTCTCATCCAGACAGCGTCCCGGTGAATCTCCTCTGCACCCTCTCTAATCCAGGCAGCGTCCCGGTGAATCTCCTCTTAACCCTATGTCCTCTCTCCCTCTCTCCCCCCTCTCTCTCCCCTGTTTCCCATGTGGGTGATTATCTGTCCTCTCTCCCTCTCTCCCCCATTCCCCATGTGGGTGATTACCTGTCCTCTCTCCCTCTCTCTCTCCCCCGTTCCCCATGTGGGTGATTGCCTGTCCTCTCTCCCTCTCTCTCTCCCCCGTTCCCCATGTGGGTGATTATCTGTCCTCTCTCCCTCTCTCTCTCCCCCGTTCCCCATGTGGGTGATTCTCTGTCCTGTCTCCCTCTCTCTCTCCCCCGTTCCCCATGTGGGTGATTCTCTGTACTCTCTCCCTCTCTCTCTCCCCCTCTCTCTCCCCCGTTCCCCGTGGGTGATTACCTGTCCTCTCTCTCTCTCTCTCCCCCGTTCCCCATGTGGGTGATTACCTGTCCTCTCTCTCTCTCTCTCTCTCCCCCGTTCCCCATGTGGGTGATTCCCTGTCCTCTCTCTCTCTCCCTCTCCCTCTCCCCCATTCCCCATGTGGGTGATTACCTGTCCACTCTCCTTCTCTCTCTCCCCCGTTCCCCATGTGGGTGATTCTCTGTCCTCTCTCTCTCTCTCTCCCCCGTTCCCCATGTGGGTGATTACCTGTCCTCTCTCTCTCTCTCTCCCCCGTTCCCCATGTGGGTGATTACCTGTCCTCTCTCCCTCTCTCTCTCTCCCCCGTTCCCCATGTGGGTGATTCTCTGTCCTCTCTCTCTCTCTCCCTCTCTCTCTCCCCCGTTCCCCATGTGGGTGATTATCTGTCCTCTCCCTCTCTCTCTTCCCCGTTCCCCATGTGGGTGTTTCTCTGTCCTCTCTCCCTCCCTCTCTTCTCCCGTTCCCCATGTGGGTGATTCTCTGTCCTCTCTCCCTCTCTCTCTCTCCCGTTCCCCATGTGGGTGATTATCTGTCCTCTCTCCCTCTCTCTCTCTCCCCCGTTCCCCATGTGGGTGATTACCTGTCCTCTCCCTCTCTCTCTCCCCCGTTCCCCATGTGGGTGATTACCTGTCCTCTCTCCCTCTCTCTCTCCCCCATTCCCCATGTGGGTGATTACCTGTCCTCTCTCCCTCTCTCTCTCCCCCGTTCCCCATGTGGGTGATTACCTGTCCTCTCTCCCTCTCTCTCTCCCCCGTTCCCCATGTGGGTGATTCTCTGTCCTCTCTCTCTCTCTCTCTCCCCCGTTCCCCATGTGGGTGATTACCTGTCCTCTCTCCCTCTCCCTCTCCCCCGTTCCCCATGTGGGTGATTATCTGTCCTCTCTCCCTCTCTCTCTCCCCCGTTCCCCATATGGGTGATTACATGTCCACTCTCTCCCTCTCTCTCTCCCCCGTTCCCCATGTGGGTGATTACCTGTCCTCTCTCCCTCTCTCTCCCCTGTTCCCCATGTGGGTGATTCTCTGTCCTCTCTCTCTGTCTCTCTCCCCCGTTCCCCATGTGGGTGATTCTCTGTCCTCTCTCCCTCTCTTTCTCTCCCCCGTTCCCCATGTGGGTGATTACCTGTCCTCCCTCTCTCTCCCCCGTTCCTCATGTGGGTGATTATCTGTCCTCTCTCCCTCTCTCTCTCCCCCGTTCCCCATGTGGGTGATTACCTGTCCTCTCTCTCTCTCTCTCTCTCCCCGTTCCCCATGTGGGTGATTCTCTGTCCTCTCTCCCTCTCTCTCTCCCCCGTTCCCCATGTGGGTGATTACCTGTCCTCTCTCTCTCTCTCTCTCTCTCCCCGTTCCCCATGTGGATTATCTGTCCTCTCTCTCTCTCCCTCTCTCTCTCCCCCGTTCCCCATGTGGGTTATTCTCTGTCTCTCCCTCTCTCTCTCCCCCGTTCCCCATGTGGGTGATTACCTGTCCTCTCTCCCACTCTCTCCCCCGTTCCCCATGTGGGTGATTCTCTGTCCTCTCTCTCTCTCTCTCCCCCGTTCCCCATGTGGGTGATTGCCTGTCCTCTCTCCCTCTCTCTCTCCCCCGTTCCCCATGTGGGTGATTACCTGTCCTCTCTCCCTCTCTCTCCCCCGTTCCCCATGTGGGTGATTCTCTGTCCTCTCTCTCTCTCTCTCTCTCTCCCCCGTTCCCCATGTGGGTGATTACCTGTCCTCTCTCCCTCTCTCTCTCCCCCGTTCCCCATGTGGGTGATTACCTGTCCTCTCTCCCTCTCTCTCTCCCCCGTTCCCCATGTGGGTGATTACCTGTCCTCTCTCCCTCTCTCTCTCTCCCGTTCCCCATGTGGGTGATTCTCTGTCCTCTCTCCCCCTCTCTCCCCCGTTCCCCATGTGGGTGATTATCTGTCCTCTCTCCCTCTCTCTCTCTCCCCCGTTCCCCGTGGGTGATTACCTGTCCTCTCTCTCTCTCTCTCCCCCGTTCCCCATGTGGGTGATTACCTGTCCTCTCTCCCTCTCTCTCTCCCCGTTCCCCATGTGGGTGATTACCTGTCCTCTCTCCCTCTCTCTCCCCCGTTCCCCATGTGGGTGATTCTCTGTCCTCTCTCTCTCTCTCTCTCTCTCCCCCGTTCCCCATGTGGGTGATTACCTGTCCTCTCTCCCTCTCTCTCTCCCCCGTTCCCCATGTGGGTGATTACCTGTCCTCTCTCCCTCTCTCTCTCCCCCGTTCCCCATGTGGGTGATTACCTGTCCTCTCTCCCTCTCTCTCTCCCCCGTTCCCCATGTGGGTGATTCTCTGTCCTCTCTCCCTCTCTCTCCCCCCCGTTCCCCATGTGGGTGATTACCTGTCCTCTCTCCCTCTCTCTCTCCCCCGTTCCCCATGTGGGTGATTCTCTGTCCTCTCTCCCTCTCTCTCCCCCCCGTTCCCCATGTGGGTGATTACCTGTCCTCTCTCCCTCTCTCTCTCTCCCCCGTTCCCCATGTGGGTGATTACCTGTCCTCTCTCCCTCTCTCTCTCCCCCGTTCCCCATGTGGGTGATTACCTGTCCTCTCTCCCTCTCTCTCTCTCCCCCGTTCCCTATGTGGGTGATTACCTGTCCTCTCTCCCTCTCTCTCTCCCCCGTTCCCCATGTGGGTGATTACCTGTCCTCTCTCCCTCTCTCTCTCCCCCGTTCCCCATGTGGGTGATTACATGTCCACTCTCTCTCTCTCTCTCCCCCGTTCCCCATGTGGGTGATTCTCTGTCCTCTCTCCCTCTCTCTCTCCCCCGTTCCCCATGTGGGTGATTACCTGTCCTCTCTCTCTCTCTCTCTCCCCCGTTCCCCATGTGGGTGATTACCTGTCCTCTCTCTCTCTCTCTCTCCCCCGTTCCCCATGTGGGTGATTACCTGTCCTCTCTCTCTCTCTCTCTCCCCCGTTCCCCATGTGGGTGATTACCTGTCCTCTCTCTCTCTCTCTCTCCCCCGTTCCCCATATGGGTGATTACCTGTCCTCTCTCCCTCTCCCTCTCCCCCGTTCCCCATGTGGGTGATTACCTGTCCTCTCTCCCTCTCTCTCTCCCCCGTTCCCCATGTGGGTGATTACCTGTCTTCTCTCCCTCTCTCTCTCCCCCGTTCCTCATGTGGGTGATTGTCTGTCCTCTCTCTCTCTCACTCTCTCCCCCGTTCCCCATGTGGGTGATTACCTGTCCTCTCTCCCTCTCTCTCTCCCCCGTTCCTCATGTGGGTGATTACCTGTCCTCTCTCCCTTTCTCTCTCCCCCGTTCCCCATGTGGGTGATTACCTGTCCTCTCTCCCTCTCTCTCTCCCCCGTTCCCCATGTGGGTGATTACCTGTCCTCTTTCCCTCTCTCTCTCCCCCATTCCCCATGTGCGTGATTCTCTGTCCTCTCTCCCTCTCTCTCCCCCGTTCCCCATGTGGGTGATTCTCTGTCCTCTCTCTCTCTCTCTCTCCCCCGTTCCCCATGTGGGTGATTACCTGTCCTCTCTCCCTCTCCCTCTCCCCCGTTCCCCATGTGGGTGATTCTCTGTCCTCTCTCCCTCTCTCTCTCCCCCGTTCCCCATGTGGGTAATTACCTGTCCTCTCTCCCTCTCTCTCTCTCCCCCGTTCCCCATGTGGGTGATTCTCTGTCCTCTCTCCCTCTCTCTCTCCCCCGTTCCCCATGTGGGTGATTATCTGTCCTCTCTCCCTCTCTCTCTCTCCCCTGTTCACCATGAGAGTGTTTCTCTGTCCTCTCTCCCTCTCTCTCTCCCCTGTTCACCATGTGAGTGTTTCTCTGTCCTCTCTCCCTCAGGTGATGGCCCGAGGGAGGATCGTCAGCTTTGAGAAGAGCACACACTCCATCAAAGGCACAGAGGGTAGGGACGCTGATCGTCAGCCATAAACGAGGCAACCCACAGCCCCAGAGTCCCCTTGAGACGGCCCACAGTCTGGGAGAGTGTGACCGGTGTCTGTGACTGTGACTGGTGTCTGAGAGTGTGACCGGTGTCTGTCTGTGACTGTGACCGGTGTCTGTGACAGTGACCGGTGTCTGAGACTGTTAGAGGTGTCTGTGACTGTGACCGGTGTCTGAGAGTGTGACCGGTGTCTGTGACTGTGACCGGTGTCTGAGACTGTGACCGGTGTCTGTGACTGTGACCGGTGTCTGTGACTGTGACCGGTGTCTGTGACTGTGACCGGTGTCTGTGACTGTGACCGGTGTCTGAGAGTGTGACCGGTGTCTGTGTCTGTGACCGGTGTCTGAGACTGTGACCGGTGTCTGTGACTGTGACCGGTGTCTGAGAGTGTGACCGGTGTCTGAGAGTGTGACAGGTGTCTGAGACTGTGACCGGTGTCTGTGACTGTGACCGGTGTCTGTGTCTGTGACCGGTGTCTGAGTCTGTGACCGGTGTCTGAGACTGTGACCGGTGTCTGTGACTGTGACCGGTGTCTGTGTCTGTGACCGGTGTCTGAGACTGTGACCGGTGTCTGAGACTGTGACCGGTGTCTGTGACTGTGACCGGTGTCTGTGACTGTGACCGGTGTCTGAGAGTGTGACCGGTGTCTGAGAGTGTGACCGGTGTCTGTGACTGTGACCGGTGTCTGAGACTGTGACCGGTGTCTGTGACTGTGACCGGTGTCTGTGACTGTGACCGGTGTCTGAGACTGTGACCGGTGTCTGAGACTGTGACCGGTGTCTGAGAGTGTGACCGGTGTCTGTGACAGTGACCGGTGTCTGAGACTGTTAGAGGTGTCTGTGACTGTGACCGGTGTCTGAGAGTGTGACCGGTGTCTGAGACTGTTAGAGGTGTCTGTGACTGTGACCGGTGTCTGTGACAGTGACCGGTGTCTGAGACTGTTAGAGGTGTCTGTGACTGTGACCGGTGTCTGTGACTGTGACCGGTGACTGAGACTGTGACCGGTGTCTGAGACTGTGACCGGTGTCTGTGACTGTGACTGGTGTCTGAGACTGTGACCGGTGTCTGTGACTGTGACCGGTGTCTGTGACTGTGACCGGTGTCTGTGACTGTGACCGGTGTCTGAGACTGTGACCGGTGTCTGTGACTGTGACCGGTGTCTGTGACTGTGACCGGTGTCTGTGACTGTGACCGGTGTCTGTGACTGTGACCGGTGTCTGTGACTGTGACCGGTGTCTGAGAGTGTGACCGGTGTCTGAGAGTGTGACCGGTGTCTGAGACTGTGACCGGTGTCTGAGACTGTGACCGGTGTCTGTGACTGTGACCGGTGTCTGTGACTGTGACCGGTGTCTGAGAGTGTGACCGGTGTCTGTGACTGTGACCGGTGTCTGTGACTGTGACCGGTGTCTGAGAGTGTGACCGGTGTCTGAGACTGTGACCGGTGTCTGAGACTGTGACCGGTGTCTGTGACTGTGACCGGTGTCTGTGACTGTGACCGGTGTCTGAGAGTGTGACCGGTGTCTGTGACTGTGACCGGTGTCTGAGACTGTGACCGGTGTCTGAGAGTGTGACCGGTGTCTGAGAGTGTGACCGGTGTCTGAGACTGTTAGAGGTGTCTGTGACTGTGACCGGTGTCTGTGACTGTGACCGGTGACTGAGACTGTGACCGGTGTCTGAGACTGTGACCGGTGTCTGTGACTGTGACCGGTGTCTGTGACTGTGACCGGTGTCTGAGAGTGTGACCGGTGTCTGAGAGTGTGACCGGTGTCTGTGACTGTGACCGGTGTCTGTGACTGTGACCGGTGTCTGTGACTGTGACCGGTGTCTGTGACTGTGACCGGTGTCTGTGTCTGTGACCGGTGTCTGAGACTGTGACCGGTGCCTGTGACTGTGACCGGTGTCTGTGACTGTGACCGGTGTCTGTGACTGTGACCGGTGTCTGAGACTGTGAGCGGTGTCTGTGACTGTGACCGGTGTCTGAGAGTGTGACCGGTGTCTGTGACTGTGACCGGTGTCTGAGACTGTGACCGGTGTCTGTGACTGTGACCGGTGTCTGTGTCTGTGACCGGTGTCTGAGAGTGTGACCGGTGTCTGTGACTGTGACCGGTGTCTGAGACTGTGACCGGTGCCTGTGACTGTGACCGGTGTCTGTGACTGTGACCGGTGTCTGTGACTGTGACCGGTGTCTGAGAGTGTGACCGGTGTCTGAGAGTGTGACCGGTGTCTGTGACTGTGACCGGTGTCTGAGACTGTGACCGGTGTCTGTGACTGTGACCGGTGTCTGAGACTGTGACCGGTGTCTGTGACTGTGACCGGTGTCTGTGTCTGTGACCGGTGTCTGAGAGTGTGACAGGTGTCTGTGACTGTGACCGGTGTCTGTGACTGTGTCCGGTGTCTGAGAGTGTGACCGGTGTCTGAGAGTGTGACCGGTGTCTGAGAGTGTGACCGGTGTCTGTGTCTGTGACCGGTGTCTGTGTCTGTGACCGGTGTCTGTGTCTGTGACCGGTGTCTGTGTCTGTGACCGGTGTCTGAGAGCGTGACCGGTGTCTGAGACTGTGACCGGTGTCTGTGACTGTGACAGGTGTCTGTGACTGTGACCGGTGTCTGTGTCTGTGACTGTGACCGGTGTCTGTGACTGTGACCGGTGTCTGTGACTGTGACAGGTGTCTGTGACTGTGCCTGGTGTCTGTGTCTGTGACCGGTGTCTGTGACTGTGACCTGTGTCTGTGACTGGTGTCCGTGTGTGTTATCGGACTCTGTCTCTGTGACTGTGCCCGGTGTCTGTCACTGTGACCTGTGTCTGTGACTGTGACCGGTGTCTGTGACTGGTGGCTGTGACTGACTGGTGTCTGTGACTGTGACAGGTGTCTGTGACTGTGACTGGTGTCTGAGAGTGTGACTGGTGTCTGTGACTGTGACCGGTGTCTGTGACTGGTGTCTGTGAGTGTGACAGGTGTCTGTGACTGTGACAGGTGTCTGTGTCTGTGACAGGTGTCTGTGACTGTGACCGGTGTCTGTGACTGGTGTCTGTGACTGTGACCGGTGTCTGAGACTGTGACCTGTGTCTGAGACTGTGACTGGTGTCTGTGACTGTGACCGGTGTCTGTGACTGTGACCGGTGTCTGAGACTGTGACCTGTGTCTGAGAGTGTGACCGGTGTCTGTGACTGTGACCGGTGTCTGTGACTGTGACCGGTGTCTGTGACTGTGACCGGTGTCTGAGAGTGTGACCGGTGTCTGAGAGTGTGACCGGTGTCTGAGAGTGTGACCGGTGTCTGAGAGTGTGACCGGTGTCTATGACTGTGACCGGTGTCTGTGACTGTGACAGGTGTCTGTGACTGTGACCGGTGTCTGTGACTGTGACCGGTGTCTGAGAGTGTGACCGGTGTCTATGACTGTGACCGGTGTCTGAGACTGTGACCGGTGTCTGTGTCTGTGACCAGTGTCTGTGACTGTGAGAGGTGTCTGTGACTGTGACCGGTGTCTGAGACTGTGACCGGTGTCTGTGTCTGTGACCGGTGTCTGTGACTGTGAGAGGTGTCTGTGACTGTGACCGGTGTCTGAGACTGTGACCGGTGTCTGTGTCTGTGACCGGTGTCTGTGACTGTGAGAGGTGTCTGTGACTGTGACCGGTGTCTGAGAGTGTGACAGGTGTCTGAGACTGTGACCGGTGTCTCAGAGTGTGACAGGTGTCTGAGACTGTGACCGCTGTCTGAGACTGTGACCGGTGTCTGTGACTGTGACCGGTGTCTGTGACTGTGACAGGTGTCTGTGACTGTGACCGGTGTCTGTGACTGTGACCTGTGTCTGTGACTGTGACAGGTGTCTGTGACTGTGACCGGTGTCTGTGACTGTGACAGGTGTCTGAGAGTGTGACCGGTGTCTGAGACTGTGACCGGTGTCTGAGACTGTGACCGGTGTCTGTGACTGTGACCGGTGTCTGAGAGTGTGACAGGTGTCTGTGACTGTGACCGGTGTCTGAGAGTGTGACCGGTGTCTGTGACTGTGACAGGTGTCTGTGACTGTGACAGGTGTCTATGACTGTGACCGGTGTCTATGACTGTGACCGGTGTCTGTGACTGTGACCGGTGTCTGTGACTGTGACCGGTGTCTGTGACTGTGACAGGTGTCTGTGACTGTGACCTGTGTCTAAGAGTGTGACCGGTGTCTGTGACTGTGACCGGTGTCTGTGACTGTGACCGGTGTCTGAGAGGGTGACCGGTGTCTGTGACTGTGACTGGTGTCTGTGACTGTGACAGGTGTCTGAGACTGAGACCGGTGTCTGTGTCTGTGACTGTGACCGGTGTCTGTGACTGTGACCGGTGTCTGTGACTGTGACAGGTGTCTGTGACTGTGCCTGGTGTCTGTGTCTGTGACTGTGACTGGTGTCCGTGTCTGTTATCGGACTCTGTGTCTGTGACTGTGACCGGTGTCTGAGAGTGTGACCGGTGTCTGTGACTGTGACCGGTGTCTGTGACTGTGACCGGTGTCTGTCACTGTGACCTGTGTCTGTGACTGTGACCGGTGTCTGTGACTGGTGGCTGTGACTGTGACAGGTGTCTGTGACTGTGACCGGTGTCTGTGTCTGTGACAGGTGTCTGTGACTGTGACAGGTGTCTGTGACTGTGACTGGTGTCTGTGACTGTGATAGGTGTCTGTGACTGTGACCGGTGTCTGTGACTGGTGTCTGTGACTGTGACAGATGTCTGTGACTGTGACAGGTGTCTGTGACTGTGACAGGTGTCTGTGACTGTGTCTGTTTCTGTGACAGGTGTCTGTGACTGTGACTGGTGTCTGTGACTGTGACAGGTGTCTGTGTCTGTGACAGGTGTCTGTGACTGTGACTGGTGTCTGTGACTGTGACAGGTGTCTGTGTCTGTGACAGGTGTCTGTGCCTGTGACAGGTGTCTGTGCCTGTGACAGGTGTCTGTGTCTGTGACAGGTGTCTGTGACTGTGACTGGTGTCTGTGACTGTGACAGGTGTCTGTGTCTGTGACAGGTGTCTGTGCCTGTGACAGGTGTCTGTGCCTGTGACAGGTGTCTGTGTCTGTGACAGGTGTCTGTGACTGTGTCTGGCGTCTGTGTCTGTGACAGGTGTCTGTGACTGTGTCTGGCGTCTGTGTCTGTGACTGTGACAGGTGTCTGTGACTGTGTCTGGCGTCTGTGACTGTGACAGGTGTCTGTGTCTGTGACAGGTGTCTGTGACTGTGACTGGTGTCTGTGACTGTGACAGGTGTCTGTGACTGTGACCGGTGTCTGTGACTGGTGTCTGTGACTGTGACAGGTGTCTGTGACTGTGACAGGTGTCTGTGTCTGTGACAGGTGTCTGTGACTGTGTCTGGCGTCTGGTACTGACACAGTGTCCACTGAACTGATTGGTGGTTTTCTCGACGCTCGGTCTCTGGGATCTGATTGTGTCTCCGTCCTCACAGAGGGAAGCTTCAAACTGCATCAACGGATCAGCCTGGACATGCCTCCCTTCGCCCGGATGCTGGTCTTCACCGCGCTCCCCAACGGGGAACTGATCGCCGACACCATCATGTTCAAAGTCGCAAAGTGCTTCCGCAATCAGGTGCTCGTCCTGCTCCCTCAGTCCCTCACAGTTCACTCGCCCTCACACATTCTCCCGTCCTTTGTACCTCCTAATGCGTTAGTCCCTTATTACCCTGTGATAACCCCCTCCCCGATCAACTTCCCCTCGATCACTCCCTGCCCGATCACCTTCCCCTCGATCACCCCCTCCCCGATCACCTTCCCCTCGATCACTCCCTCCCCGATCACCTTCCCCTCGATCACTCCCCGATCAGCTTCCCCTCGATCACTCCCTCCCCGATCACCTTCCCCTCGATCACCCCCTCCCCGATCACCTTCCCCTCGATCACTCCCTCCCCGATCACCTTCCCCTCGATCACCCCCTCCCCGATCACCTTCCCCTCGATCACTCCCTCCCCGATCACCTTCCCCTCGATCACTCCCCGATCACCTTCCCCTCGATCACACCCTCCCCGAGCACCATCCACTCGATCACTCCCTCCCCGATCACCTTCCCCTCGATCACTCCCTCCCCGATCACCTTCCCCTCGATCACTCCCTCCCCGATCACCTTCCCCTCGATCACTCCCTCCCCGATCACCTTCCCCTCGATCACTCCCTCCCCGATCACCTTCCCCTCGATCCCTCCCTCCCCGATCACCTTCCCCTCAATCACTCCCTCCCCGATCACCTTCCCCTCGATCACTCCCTCCCCGATCACCTTCCACTCGATCACTCCCTCCCCCTCGATCACTCCCTCCCCGATCACCTTCCCCTCGATCACCCCCTCCCCGATCACCTTCCCCTCGATCACTCCCTCCCCGATCACCTTCCCCTCGATCACTCGCTCCCCGATCACCTTCCCCTCGATCACTCCCTCCCCGATCACCTTCCCCTCGATCACTCCCTCCCCGATCACCTTCCCCTCGATCACTCCCTCCCCGATCACATTCCCCTCCATCACCCCCTCCCCGATCACCTTCCCCTCGATCACTCCCTGATCACCTTCCCCTCGATCACTCCCTCCCCGATCACCTTCCCCTCGATCTCTCCCTCCCCGATCACCTTCCCCTCGATCACACCCTCCCCGATCACCTTCCCCTCGATCCCTCCCTCCCCGATCACCTTCCCCTCAATCACTCCCTCCCCGATCGCCTTCCCCTCGATCACTCCCACCCCGATCACCTTCCACTCGATCACTCCCTCCCCCTCGATCACTCCCTCCCCGATCACCTTCCCCTCGATCACCCCCTCCCCGATCACCTTCCCCTCGATCACTCCCTCCCCGATCACCTTCCCCTCGATCACTCCCTCCCCGATCACCTTCCCCTCGATCACTCCCTCCCCGATCACCTTCCCCTCGATCAACCCCTCCCCGATCACCTTCCCCTCGATCACTCCCTCCCCGATCACCTTCCCCTCGATCACTCCCTCCCCGATCACCTTCCCCTCGATCACTCCCTCCCCGATCACCTTCCCCTCCATCACCCCCTCCCCGATCACCTTCCCCTCGATCACTCCCCGATCTCCTTCCCCTCGATCACTCCCTCGCCGATCACCTTCCCCTCGATCACCCCCTCCCCGATCCCCTTCCCCTCGATCACTCCCTCCGCGATCACCTTCCCCTCGATCACTCCCTCCCCGATCACCTTCCCCTCGATCACCCCCTCCCCGATCCCCTTCCCCTCGATCACTCCCTCCCCGATCACCTTCCCCTCGATCACCCCCTCCCCGATCACCTTCCCCTCGATCACTCCCTCCCCGATCACCTTCCCTTCGATCACCCCCTCCCCGATCACCTTCCCCTCGATCACTCCCTCCCCGATCACCTTCCCCTCGATCACTCCCTCCCCGATCACCTTCCCCTCGATCACCCCCTCCCCGATCACCTTCCCCTCGATCACCCCCTCCCCGATCACCGTCCCCTCGATCACTCCCTCCCCGATCACCTTCCCCTCGATCACTCCCTCCCCGATCACCTTCCCCTCGATCACTCCCTCCCCGATCACCTTCCCCTCGATCACTCCCTCCCCGATCACCTTCCCCTCGATCACTCCCTCCCCGATCACCATCCCCTCGATCACTCCTTCCCCAAACACCTTCCCCTCGATCACCCCCTCCCCGATCCCCTTCCCCTCGATCACTCCCTCCCCGATCTCCTTCCCCTCGATCACTCCCCGATCTCCTTCCCCTCGATCACCCCCTCCCCGATCACCTTCCCCTCGATCACTCCCTCCCCGATCACCTTCCCCTCGATCACTCCCTCCCCGATCACCTTCCCCTCGATCACTCCCTCCCCGATCACCTTCCCCTCGATTCCTCCCTCCCCGATCACCTTCCCCTCGAACACCCCCTCCCCGATCACCTTCCCCTCGATCACTCCCCGATCACCTTCCCCTCGATCACCCCCTCCCCGATCACCTTCCCCTCGATCACTCCCCGATCACCTTCCCCTCGATCACTCCCTGCCCGATCACCTTCCCCTCGATCACTCCCTCCCCGATCACCTTCCCCTCGATCACTCCCTCCCCGATCACCTTCCCCTCGATCACTCCCTCCCCGATCACCTTCCCCTCGATCACTCCCTCCCCGATCACCTTCTCCTCGATCACTCCCTCCCCGATCACCTTCCCCTCGATCACTCCCTCCCCGATCACTTTCCCCACGGTCACTCCCTCCCCGATCACCTTCCCCTCGATCACTCCCTCCCCGATCACCTTCCCTTCGATCACCCCCTCCCCGATCACCTTCCCCTCGATCACTCCCCGCTCACCTTCCGCTCGATCACCCCCTCCCCGATCACCGTCCCCTCGATCACTCCCTCCCCGATCACCTTCCCCTCGATCACCCCCTCCCCAATCACCTTCCCCTCGATCAGCCCCTCCCCGATCACCTTCCCCTCGATCACTCCCCGATCACCTTCCCCTCGATCACTCCCTCCCCGATCACCTTCCCCTCGATCACTCCCTCCCCGATCACCTTCCCCTCGATCACTCCCTCCCCGATCACCTTCCCCTCGATCACTCCCTCCCCGATCACCTTCCCCTCGATTCCTCCCTCCCCGATCACCTTCCCCTCGAACACCCCCTCCCCGATCACCTTCCCCTCGATCACTCCCCGATCACCTTCCCCTCGATCACTCCCCGATCACCTTCCCCTCGATCACCCCCTCCCCGATCACCTTCCCCTCGATCACTCCCCGATCACCTTCCCCTCGATCACTCCCTGCCCGATCACCTTCCCCTCGATCACTCCCTCCCCGATCACCTTCCCCTCGATCACTCCCTCCCCGATCACCTTCCCCTCGATCACTCCCTCCCCGATCACCTTCCCCTCGATCACTCCCTCCCCGATCACCTTCTCCTCGATCACTCCCTCCCCGATCACCTTCCCCTCGATCACTCCCTCCCCGATCACTTTCCCCACGGTCACTCCCTCCCCGATCACCTTCCCCTCGATCACTCCCTCCCCGATCACCTTCCCTTCGATCACCCCCTCCCCGATCACCTTCCCCTCGATCACTCCCCGCTCACCTTCCGCTCGATCACCCCCTCCCCGATCACCGTCCCCTCGATCACTCCCTCCCCGATCACCTTCCCCTCGATCACCCCCTCCCCGATCACCTTCCCCTCGATCACCCCCTCCCCGATCACCGTCCCCTCGATCACTCCCTCCCCGATCAAGTTCCCCTCGATCACTCCCCGATCACCTTCCCCTCGATCACTCCCTCCCCGATCACCTTCCCCTCGATCACCCCCTCCCCGATCACCTTCCCCTCATTCACTCCTCGATCACTTTCCCCTCGATCACTCCCTCCCCGATCAACTTCCCCTCGATCACCCCCTCCCCGATCACCTTCCCCTCGATCACTCCCCGATCACCTTCCCCTCGATCACTCCCTCCCCGATCACCTTCCCCTCGATCACTCCCTCCCCGATCACCTTCCCCTCGATCACTCCCCAATCACCTTCCCCTCGATCACTCCCTCCCCGATCACCTTCCCCTCGATCACTCACTCCCTGATCACCTTCCCCTCGATCACTCCCTCCCCGATCACCTTCCCCTCGATCACTCCCTCCCCGATCACCTTCCCCTCGATCACACCCTCCCCGATCACCTTCCACTCGATCACTCCCTCCCCGATCACCTTCCCCTCGATCACTCCCTCCCCGATCACCTTCCCCTCGATCACACCCTCCCCGATCACCTTCCCCTCGATCACCCCCTCCCCGATCACCTTCCCCTCGATCACCCCCTCCCCGATCACCTTCCCCTCGATCACCCCCTCCCCGATCAACTTCCCCTCGATCACCCCCTCCCCGATCACCTTCCCCTCGATCACCCCCTCCCCGATCACCTTCCCCTCGATTCCTCCCTCCCCGATCACCGTCCCCTCGATCACTCCCTCCCCGATCACCTTCCCTTCGATCACTCCCTCCCCGATCACCTTCCCCTCGATCACTCCCTCCCCGATCACCTTCCCCTCGATCACTCCCTCCCCGATCACCTTCCCCTCGATCACTCACTCCCCGATCACCTTCCCCTCGATCACTCCCTCCCCGATCACCTTCCCCTCGATCACTCCCTCCCCGATCACCTTCCCCTCGATCACTCCCTCCCCGATAACCTTCCCCTCGATCACTCCCTCCCCGATCATTATCCCCTCGATCACTCCCTCCCCGATCACCTTCCCCTCGATCACCCCCTCCCCGATCACATTCCCCTCGATCACCCCCTCCCCGATCACATTCCCCTCGATCACCCCCTCCCCGATCACCTTCTCCTCGATCACTCCCTCCCCGATCACCTTCCCCTCTATCACTCCCTCCCCGATCACCTTCCCCTCGATCACGCCCCGATCACCTTCCCCTCGATCACTCCCTCCCCGATCACCTTCCCCTCGATCACTCCCTCCCCGATCACCATCCCCTCGATCACTCCCTCCCCGATCACCTTCCCCTCGATCACTCCCTCCCCGATCACCTTCCCCTCGATCACTCCCTCCCCGATCACCTTCCCCTCGATCACTCCCTCCCCGATCACCTTCCCCTCGATCACTCCCTCCCCGATCACCTTCTCCTCGATCACTCCCTCCCCGATCACCTTCCCCTCGATCACTCCCTCCCCGATCACCTTCCCCTCAATCACTCCCCGATCACCTTCCCCTCGATCACTCCCCGATCACCTTCCCCTCGATCACTCCCTCCCCGATCACCTTCTCCTCGATCACTCCCTCCCCGATCACCTTCTCCTCGATCACTCCCTCCCCGATCACCTTCCCCTCTATCACTCCATCCCCGATCAAACTTCCCCTCGATCACTCCCCGATCACCTTCCCCTCGATCACCCCCTCCCCGATCACCTTCCCCTCGATCACTCCCTCCCCGATCACCTTCCCCTCGATCACTCCCTCCCCGATCACCTTCCCCTCGATCACCCCCACCCCGATCACCTTCCCCTCGATCACTCCCCGATCACCTTCCCCTCGATCACCCCCTCCCCGATCACCTTCCCCTCGATCACTCCCTCCCCGATCACCTTCCCCTCGATCACTCCCTCCCCGATCACCTTCCCCTCGATCACTCCCTCCCCGATCACCTTCCCCTCGATCACTCCCTCCCCGATCACCTTCCCCTCGATCACTCCCCGATCACCTTCCCCTCGGTCACCCCCTCCCCGATCACCTTCCCCTCGATCACTCCCTCCCCGATCACCTTCCCCTCGATCACCCCCTCCCCGATCACCTTCCCCTCGATCACTCCCTCCCCGATCACCATCCTCTCGATCACTCCCTCCCCGATCACCTTCCCCTCGATCACTCCCTCCCCGATCACCTTCCCCTCGATCACTCCCTCCCCGATCACCTTCCCCTCGATCACTCCCTCCCCGATCACCTTCCCCTCGATCACCCCCTCCCCGATCACCTTCCCCTCGATCACTCCCTCCCCGATCACCTTCCCCTCGATCACTCCCTCCCCGATCACCTTCCCCTCGATCACTCCCTCCCCGATCACCTTCCACTCGATCACCCCCTCCCCGATCACCTTCCCCTCGATCACCCCCTCCCCGATCACCTTCCCCTCGATCACCCCCTCCCTGATCACCTTCCCCTCGATCACTCCCTCCCCGATCACCTTCCCCTCGATCACCCCCTCCCCGATCACCTTCCCTCTATCACTCCCTCCCCGATCACCTTCCCCTCGATCACTCCCTCCCCGATCACCTTCCCCTCGATCACTCCCTCCCCGATCACCTTCCCCTCGATCACTCCCTCCCCGATCACCTTCCCCTCGATCACTCCCTCCCCGATCACCTTCCCCTCGATCACTCACTCCCCGATCACCTTCCCCTCGATCACTCCCTCCCCGATCACCTTCCCCTCGATCACTCCCTCCCCGATCACCTTCCCCTCGATCACTCCCTCCCCGATAACCTTCCCCTCGATCACTCCCTCCCCGATCATTATCACCTCGATCACTCCCTCCCCGATCACCTTCCCCTCGATCACTCCCTCCCCGATCACCTTCCCCTCGATCACCCCCTCCCCGATCACCTTCCCCTCGATCACTCCCTCCCCGATCACCTTCCCCTCGATCACCCCCTCCCCGATCACATTCCCCTCGATCACCCCCTCCCCGATCACCTTCCCCTCGATCACTCCCCGATCACCTTCCCCTCGATCACTCCCTCCCCGATCACCTTCCCCTCGATCACTCCCCGATCACCGTCCCCTCATCGCCCCCTCCCCGATCACGTGCCCCTCGATCACTCCCTCCCCGATCACCTTCCCCTCGATCACTCCCTCCCTGATCACCTTCCCCTCGATCACTCCCTCCCCGATCACCTTCCCCTCGATCACTCCCCGCTCAGTTTCCCCTCGATCACTCCCTCCCCGATCACCTTCCCCTCGATCACTCCCTCCCCGATCACCTTCCCCTCGATCACCCCCTCCCCGATCACATTCCCCTCGATCACCCCCTCCCCGATCACATTCCCCTCGATCACCCCCTCCCCGATCACCTTCTCCTCGATCACTCCCTCCCCGATCACCTTCCCCTCTATCACTCCCTCCCCGATCACCTTCCCCTCGATCACTCCCCGATCACCTTCCCCTCGATCTCCCCCTCCCCGATCACCTTCCCCTCGATCACTCCCCGCTCAGTTTCCCCTCGATCACTCCCTCCCCGATCACCTTCCCCTCGATCACTCCCTCCCCGATCACCTTCCCCTCGATCACCCCCTCCCCGATCACATTCCCCTCGATCACCCCCTCCCCGATCACATTCCCCTCGATCACCCCCTCCCCGATCACATTCTCCTCGATCACTCCCTCCCCGATCACCTTCCCCTCTATCACTCCCTCCCCGATCACCTTCCCCTCGATCACTCCCCGATCACCTTCCCCTCGATCTCCCCCTCCCCGATCACCTTCCCCTCGATCACTCCCTCCCCGATCACCATCCCCTCGATCACTCCCTCCCCGATCACCTTCCCCTCGATCACTCCCTCCCCGATCACCTTCCCCTCGATCACTCCCCGATCACCTTCCCCTCGATCACTCCCTCCCCGATCACCTTCCCCTCGATCACTCCCTCCCCGATCACCTTCCCCTCGATCAGTCCCTCCCCGATCACCTTCCCCTCAATCACTCCCCGATCACCTTCCCCTCGATCACTCCCTCCCCGATCACCTTCCCCTCGATCACTCCCTCCCCGATCACCTTCTCCTCGATCACTCCCTCCCCGATCACCTTCTCCTCGATCACTCCCTCCCCGATCACCTTCCCCTCTATCACTCCATCCCCGATCACCTTCCCCTCGATCACCCCCTCCCCGATCACCTTCCCCTCGATCACCCCCTCCCCGATCACCTTCCCCTCGATCACTCCCTCCCCGATCACCTTCCCCTCGATCACTCCCTCCCCGATCACCTTCCCCTCGATCACCCCCACCCCGATCACCTTCCCCTCGATCACCCCCTCCCTGATCACCTTCCCCTCGATCACCCCCTCCCTGATCACCTTCCCCTCGATCACTCCCTCCCCGATCACCTTCCCCTCGATCACCCCCTCCCTGATCACCTTCCCCTCGATCACTCCCTCCCCGATCACCTTCCCCTCGATCACTCCCTCCCCGATCACCTTCCCCTCGATCACTCCCTCCCCGATCACCTTCCCCTCGATCACTCCCTCCCCGATCACCTTCCCCTCGATCACCCCCTCCCCGATCACCTTCCCCTCGATCACTCCCTCCCCGATCACCTTCCCCTCGATCACTCCCTCCCCGATCACCTTCCCCCCGATCACTCCCTCCCCGATCACCTTCCCCCCGATCACCCCCTCCCCGATCACCTTCCCCTCGATCACCCCCTCCCCGATCACCTTCCCCTCGATCACCCCCTCCCCGATCACCTTCCCCTCGATCACCCCCTCCCCGATCAACTTCCCCTCGATCACCCCCTCCCCGATCACCTTCCCCTCGATCACCCCCTCCCCGATCACTTTCCCCTCGATCACTCCCTCCCCGATCACCTTCCCCTCGATCACTCCCTCCCCGATCACCTTCCCCTCGATCACTCCCTCCCCGATCACCTTCCCCTCGATCACTCCCTCCCCGATCACCTTCCCCTCGATCACTCCCTCCCCGATCACCTTCCCCTCGATCACTCCCTCCCTGATCACCTTCCACTCGATCACCCCCTCCCCGATCACCTTCCCCTCGATCACCCCCTCCCCGATCACCTTCCCCTCGATCACTCCCTCCCCGATCACCTTCCCCTCGATCACTCCCTCCCCGATCACCTTCCCCTCGATCACCCCCTCCCCGATCACCTTCCCCTCGATCACCCCCTCCCCGATCAACTTCCCCTCGATCACCCCCTCCCCGATCACCTTCCCCTCGATCACCCCCTCCCCGATCACCTTCCCCTCGATTCCTCCCTCCCCGATCACCGTCCCCTCGATCACTCCCTCCCCGATCACCTTCCCTTCGATCACTCCCTCCCCGATCACCTTCCCCTCGATCACTCCCTCCCCGATCACCTTCCCCTCGATCACTCCCTCCCCGATCACCTTCCCCTCGATCACTCACTCCCCGATCACCTTCCCCTCGATCACTCCCTCCCCGATCACCTTCCCCTCGATCACTCCCTCCCCGATCACCTTCCCCTCGATCACTCCCTCCCCGATAACCTTCCCCTCGATCACTCCCTCCCCGATCATTATCACCTCGATCACTCCCTCCCCGATCACCTTCCCCTCGATCACTCCCCGATCACCTTCCCCTCGATCACCCCCTCCCCGATCACCTTCCCCTCGATCACTCCCTCCCCGATCACCTTCCCCTCGATCACTCCCTCCCCGATCACCTTCCCCTCGATCACCCCCTCCCCGATCACATTCCCCTCGATCACCCCCTCCCCGATCACCTTCCCCTCGATCACTCCCTCCCCGATCACCTTCCCCTCGATCACTCCCTCCCCGATCACCTTCCCCTCGATCACCCCCTCCCCGATCACATTCCCCTCGATCACCCCCTCCCCGATCACCTTCCCCTCGATCACTCCCCGATCACCTTCCCCTCGATCACTCCCTCCCCGATCACCTTCCCCTCGATCACTCCCCGATCACCGTCCCCTCATCACCCCCTCCCCGATCACGTGCCCCTCGATCACTCCCTCCCCGATCACCTTCCCCTCGATCACTCCCTCCCTGATCACCTTCCCCTCGATCACTCCCTCCCCGATCACCTTCCCCTCGATCACTCCCCGCTCAGTTTCCCCTCGATCACTCCCTCCCCGATCACCTTCCCCTCGATCACTCCCTCCCCGATCACCTTCCCCTCGATCACCCCCTCCCCGATCACCTTCCCCTCGATCACTCCCTCCCCGATCACCTTCCCCTCGATCACACCCCGATCACCTTCCCCTCGATCACTCCCTCCCCGATCACCTTCCCCTCGATCACTCCCTCCCCGATCACCTTCCCCTCGATCACTCCCTCCCCGAACACCTTCCCCTCGATCACTCCCCGATCACCTTCCCCTCGATCACTCCCTCCCCGATCACCTTCCCCTCGATCACTCCCTCCCCGATCACCTTCCCCTCGATCACTCCCTCCCTGATCACCTTCCACTCGATCACCCCCTCCCCGATCACCTTCCCCTCGATCACTCCCTCCCCGATCACCTTCCCCTCGATCACTCCCTCCCCGATCACCTTCCCCTCGATCACTCCCTCCCCGATCACCTTCCCCTCGATCACCCCCTCCCCGATCACCTTCCCCTCGATCACCCCCTCCCCGATCACCTTCCCCTCGATCACTCCCTCCCTGATCACCTTCCACTCGATCACCCCCTCCCCGATCACCTTCCCCTCGATCACTCCCTCCCCGATCACCTTCCCCTCGATCACCCCCTCCCCGATCACCTTCCCCTCGATCACTCCCTCCCCGATCACCTTCCGCTCGATCACCCCCTCCCCGATCACCTTCCCCTCGATCACTCCCCGATCACCTTCCCCTCGATCACTCCCTCCCCGATCACCTTCCCCTCGATCACCCCCTCCCCGATCACCTTCCCCTCGATCACTCCCCGATCACCATCCCCTCGATCACTCCCCGATCACCTTCCCCTCGATCACTCCCTCCCCGATCACCTTCCCCTCGATCATTCCCTCCCCGATCACCTTCCCCTCGATCACTCCCCGATCACCTTCCCCTCGATCACCCCCTCCCTGATCACCTTCCCCTCGATCACTCCCTCCCCGATCACCTTCCCCTCGATCACTCCCTCCCCGATCACCTTCCCCTCGATCACTCCCTCCCCGATCACCTTCCCCTCGATCACTCCCTCCCCGATCACCTTCCCCTCGATCACCCCCTCCCCGAACACCTTCCCCTCGATCACCCCCTCCCCGATCACCTTCCCCTCGATCACCCCCTCCCCGATCACCTTCCCCTCGATCACTCCCTCCCCGATCACCTTCCCCTCGATCACTCCCTCCCCGATCACCTTCCCCTCGATCACTCCCTCCCCGATCACCTTCCCCTCGATCACTCCCTCCCCGATCACCTTCCCCTTGATCACCCCCTCCCCGATCACCTTCCCCTCGATCACTCCCTCCCCGATCACCTTCCCCTCGATCACTCCCTCCCCGATCACCTTCCCCTCAATCACTCCCCGATCACCTTCCCCTCGATCACTCCCTCCCCGATCACGTTCCACTCGATCACCCCCTCCCCGATCACCTTCCCCTCGATCACCCCCTCCCCGATCACCTTCCCCTCGATCACTCCCTCCCTGATCACCTTCCCCTCGAGCACTCCCCGATCACCTTCCCCTCGATCACCCCCTCCCCGATCACCTTCCCCTTGATCACTCCCTCCCCGATCACCTTCCCCTCGATCACCCCCTCCCCGATCACCTTCCCCTCGATCACTCCCCGATCACCTTCCCCTCGATCACTCCCTCCCCGATCACCATCCACTCGATCACTCCCTCCCGGATCACCTTCCCCTCGATCACCCCCTCCCCGATCACCTTCCCCTCGATCACCCCCTCCCCGATCACCTTCCCCTCGATCACTCCCTCCCTGATCACCTTCCACTCGATCACCCCCTCCCCGATCACCTTCCCCTCGATCACTCCCTCCCCGATCACCTTCCCCTCGATCACTCCCTCCCCGATCACCTTCCCCTCGATCACCCCCTCCCCGATCACCTTCCCCTCGATCACTCCCTCCCCGATCACCTTCCCCTCGATCACTCCCTCCCTGATCACCTTCCACTCGATCACCCCCTCCCCGATCACCTTCCCCTCGATCACTCCCTCCCCGATCACCTTCCCCTCGATCACCCCCTCCCCGATCACCTTCCCCTCGATCACTCCCTCCCCGATCACCTTCCCCTCGATCACCCCCTCCCCGATCACCTTCCCCTCGATCACTCCCCGATCACCTTCCCCTCGATCACTCCCTCCCCGATCACCTTCCCCTCGATCACCCCCTCCCCGATCACCTTCCCCTCGATCACTCCCCGATCACCATCCCCTCGATCACTCCCCGATCACCTTCCCCTCGATCACTCCCTCCCCGATCACCTTCCCCTCGATCACTCCCTCCCCGATCACCTTCCCCTCGATCACTCCCCGATCACCTTCCCCTCGATCACCCCCTCCCTGATCACCTTCCCCTCGATCACTCCCTCCCCGATCACCTTCCCCTCGATCACTCCCTCCCCGATCACCTTCCCCTCGATCACTCCCTCCCCGATCACCTTCCCCTCGATCACTCCCTCCCCGATCACCTTCCCCTCGATCACCCCCTCCCCGAACACCTTCCCCTCGATCACCCCCTCCCCGATCACCTTCCCCTCGATCACCCCCTCCCCGATCACCTTCCCCTCGATCACTCCCTCCCCGATCACCTTCCCCTCGATCACTCCCTCCCCGATCACCTTCCCCTCGATCACTCCCTCCCCGATCACCTTCCCCTTGATAACCCCCTCCCCGATCACCTTCCCCTCGATCACTCCCTCCCCGATCACCTTCCCCTCTATCACTCCCTCCCCGATCACCTTCCCCTCGATCACTCCCCGATCACCTTCCCCTCGATCACCCCCTCCCCGATCACCTTCCCCTCGATCACTCCATCCCCGATCACCATCCACTCGATCACTCCCTCCCCGATCACCTTCCCCTCGATCACTCCCTCCCCGATCACCTTCCCCTCGATCACTCCCCGATCACCTTCCCCTCGATCACTCCCTCCCCGATCACCATCCACTCGATCACTCCCTCCCCGATCACCTTCCCCTCGATCACTCCCTCCCCGATCACCTTCCCCTCGATCACTCCCTCCCCGATCACCTTCCCCTCGATCACTCCCTCCCCGATCACCTTCCCCTCAATCACTCCCCGATCACCTTCCCCTCGATCACTCCCTCCCCGATCACCTTCCACTCGATCACCCCCTCCCCGATCACCTTCCCCTCGATCACCCCCTCCCCGATCACCTTCCCCTTGATCACTCCCTCCCCGATCACCATCCCCTCGATCACTCCCTCCCGGATCACCTTCCCCTCGATCACCCCCTCCCCGATCACCTTCCCCTCGATCACTCCCCGATCACCTTCCCCTCTATCACTCCCTCCCCGATCACCTTCCCCTCGATCACTCCCTCCCCGATCACCTTCCCCTCGATCACTCCCTCCCCGATCAGCTTCCCCTCGATCACCCCCTCCCCGATCACCTTCCCCTCGATCACTCCCTCCCCGATCACCTTCTCCTCGATCACTCCCTCCCCGATCACCTTCCCTCTATCACTCCCTCCCCGATCACCTTCCCCTCGATCACTCCCCGATCACCTTCCCCTCGATCACCCCCTCCCCGATCACCTTCCCCTCGATCACCCCCTCCCCGATCAACTTCCCCTCGATCACTCCCTCCCCGATCACCTTCCACAGACACCCACAGAGTGACACTCCCTGAAATTCCTACTCTCCACACACACCCACAGTGACACTCCCTGAAATTCCTACTCTCCACAGACACCCACAGTGACACTCCCTGAAATTCCTACTCTCCACACACACCCACAGAGTGACACTCCCTGAAATTCCTACTCTCCACAGACACCCACAGAGTGACACTCCCTGAAATTCCTACTCTCCACAGACACCCACAGAGTGACACTCCCTGAAATTCCTACTCTCCACAGACACCCACAGTGACACTCCCTGAAATTCCTACTCTCCACAGACACCCACAGTGACACTCACTGAAATTCCTACTCTCCACAGACACCCACAGTGACACTCCCTGAAATTCCTACTCTCCACAGACACCCACAGAGTGACACTCCCTGAAATTCCTACTCTCCACAGACACCCACAGTGACACTCCCTGAAATTCCTACTCTCCACAGACACCCACAGTGACACTCCCTGAAATTCCTACTCTCCACAGACACCCACAGTGACACTCCCTGAAATTCCTACTCTCCACAGACACCCACAGAGTGACACTCCCTGAAATTCCTACTCTCCACAGACACTCACAGACTGACACTCCCTGAAATTCCTACTCTCCACAGACACCCACAGAGTGACACTCCCTGAAATTCCTACTCTCCACAGACACCCACAGTGACACTCCCTGAAATTCCTACTCTCCACAGACACCCACAGAGTGATACTCCCTGAAATTCCTACTCTCCACAGACACCCACAGTGACACTCCCTGAAATTCCTACTCTCCACAGACACCCACAGAGTGACACTCCCTGAAATTCCTACTCTCCACAGACACCCACAGTGACACTCCCTGAAATTCCTACTCTCCACAGACACCCACAGAGTGACACTCCCTGAAATTCCTACTCTCCACAGACACCCACAGAGTGACACTCCCTGAAATTCCTACTCTCCACAGACACCCACAGAGTGACATCCCTGAAATTCCTACTCTCCACAGACACCCACAGTGACACTCCCTGAAATTCCTACTCTCCACAGACACCCACAGTGACACTCCCTGAAATTCCTACTCTCCACACACACCCACAGTGACACTCCCTGAAATTCCTACTCTCCACAGACACCCACAGTGACACTCCCTGAAATTCCTACTCTCCACAGACACCCACAGTGATACTCCCTGAAATTCCTACTCTCCACAGACACCCACAGAGTGACACTCCCTGAAATTCCTACTCTCCACAGACACCCACAGAGTGACACTCCCTGAAATTCCTACTCTGCACAGACACCCACAGAGTGACACTCACTGAAATTCCTACTCTCCACAGACACCCACAGAGTGATACCCCCTGAAATTCCTACTCTCCAGAGACACCCACAGTGATACTCCCTGAAATTCCTACTCTCCACAGACACCCACAGAGTGACACTCCCTGAAATTCCTACTCTCCACACACACCCACACAGTGATGCTGCCTGAAATTCCTACTCTCCACAGACACCCACAGTGACACTCCCTGAAATTCCTACTCTCCACAGACACCCACAGAGTGATACTCCCTGAAATTCCTACTCTCCACAGACACCCATAGAGTGACACTCCCTGAAATTCCTACTCTCCACAGACACCCACAGAGTGACACTCCCTGAAATTCCTACTCTCCACAGACACCCACAGAGTGATACTCCCTGAAATTCCTACTCTCCACAGACAACCACAGAGTGATACTCCCTGAAATTCCTACTCTCCACAGACACCCACAGAGTGACACTCCCTGAAATTCCTACTCTCCACAGACACCCACAGAGTGATACTCCCTGAAATTCCTACTCTCCACAGACACCCACAGTGACACTCCCTGAAATTCCTACTCTCCACACACACCCACAGAGCGATACTCCCTGAAATTCCTACTCTCCACAGACACCCACAGACTGACACTCCCTGAAATTCCTACTCTCCACAGACACCCACAGAGTGACACTCCCTGAAATTCCTACTCTCCACAGACACCCACAGAGTGACACTCCCTGAAATTCCTACTCTCCACACACACCCACAGAGTGACACTCCCTGAAATTCCTACTCTCCACAGACACCCACAGTGATACTCCCTGAAATTCCTACTCTCCAGAGACACCCACAGTGATACTCCCTGAAATTCCTACTCTCCACAGACACCCACAGAGTGACACTCCCTGAAATTCCTACTCTCCACACACACCCACAGAGTGACACTCCCTGAAATTCCTACTCTCCACAGACACCCACAGAGTGACACTCCCTGAAATTCCTACTCTCCACAGACACCCACAGAGTGACACTCCCTGAAATTCCTACTCTCCACAGACACCCACAGAGTGTCACTCCCTGAAATTCCTACTCTCCACACACACCCACACAGTGATGCTGCCTGAAATTCCTACTCTCCACAGACACCCACAGAGTGATACTCCCTGAAATTCCTACTCTCCACAGACACCCACAGAGTGATACTCCCTGAAATTCCTACTCTCCACAGACACCCACAGAGTGACACTCCCTGAAATTCCTACTCTCCACAGACACCCACAGAGTGATACTCCCTGAAATTCCTACTCTCCACAGACACCCACAGTGACACTCCCTGAAATTCCTACTCTCCACACACACCCACAGAGCGATACTCCCTGAAATTCCTACTCTCCACAGACACCCACAGAGTGACACTCCCTGAAATTCCTACTCTCCACAGACACCCACAGTGACACTCCCTGAAATTCCTACTCTCCACAGACACACACAGAGTGACACTCCCTGAAATTCCTACTCTCCACAGACACCCACAGAGTGACATTCCCTGAAATTCCTACTATCCACAGACACCCACAGAGTGACACTCCCTGAAATTCCTACTCTCCACAGACACCCACAGAGTGACACTCCCTGAAATTCCTACTCTCCACACACACCCACAGAGTGACACTCCCTGAAATTCCTACTCTCCACAGACACCCACAGTGACACTCACTGAAATTCCTACTCTCCACAGACACCCACAGAGTGACACTCCCTGAAATTCCTACTCTCCACAGACACCCACAGAGTGACACTCCCTGAAATTCCTACTCTCCACAGACACCCACAGAGTGACACTCCCTGAAATTCCTACTCTCCACAGACACCCACAGAGTGACACTCCCTGAAATTCCTACTCTCCACAGACACCCACTGTGACACTCCCTGAAATTCCTACTCTCCACAGACACCCACAGTGACACTCCCTGAAATTCCTACTCTCCACAGACACCCACAGTGACACTCCCTGAAATTCCTACTCTCCACAGACACCCACAGAGTGATACTCCCTGAAATTCCTACTCTCCACAGACACCCACAGAGTGATACTCCCTGAAATTCCTACTCTCCACAGACACCCACAGAGTGACACTCCCTGAAATTCCTACTCTCCACAGACACCCACAGTGACACTCCCTGAAATTCCTACTCTCCACAGACACCCACAGAGTGACACTCCCTGAAATTCCTACTCTCCACAGACACCCACAGTGACACTCCCTGAAATTCCTACTCTCCACAGACACCCACAGTGACACTCACTGAAATTCCTACTCTCCACAGACACCCACAGTGACACTCCCTGAAATTCCTACTCTCCACAGACACCCACAGAGTGACACTCCCTGAAATTCCTACTCTCCACAGACACCCACAGTGACACTCCCTGAAATTCCTACTCTCCACAGACACCCACAGAGTGACACTCCCTGAAATTCCTACTCTCCACAGACACTCACAGACTGACACTCCCTGAAATTCCTACTCTCCACAGACACCCACAGAGTGACACTCCCTGAAATTCCTACTCTCCACAGACACCCACAGTGACACTCCCTGAAATTCCTACTCTCCACAGACACCCACAGAGTGATACTCCCTGAAATTCCTACTCTCCACAGACACCCACAGTGACACTCCCTGAAATTCCTACTCTCCACAGACACCCACAGAGTGACACTCCCTGAAATTCCTACTCTCCACAGACACCCACAGTGACACTCCCTGAAATTCCTACTCTCCACAGACACCCACAGAGTGACACTCCCTGAAATTCCTACTCTCCACAGACACCCACAGAGTGACACTCCCTGAAATTCCTACTCTCCACAGACACCCACAGAGTGACATCCCTGAAATTCCTACTCTCCACAGACACCCACAGTGACACTCCCTGAAATTCCTACTCTCCACAGACACCCACAGTGACACTCCCTGAAATTCCTACTCTCCACAGACACCCACAGTGATACTCCCTGAAATTCCTACTCTCCACAGACACCCACAGAGTGACACTCCCTGAAATTCCTACTCTCCACAGACACCCACAGAGTGACACTCCCTGAAATTCCTACTCTGCACAGACACCCACAGAGTGACACTCCCTGAAATTCCTACTCTCCACAGACACCCACAGAGTGACACTCACTGAAATTCCTACTCTCCACAGACACCCACAGAGTGATACCCCCTGAAATTCCTACTCTCCAGAGACACCCACAGTGATACTCCCTGAAATTCCTACTCTCCACAGACACCCACAGAGTGACACTCCCTGAAATTCCTACTCTCCACACACACCCACACAGTGATGCTGCCTGAAATTCCTACTCTCCACAGACACCCACAGTGACACTCCCTGAAATTCCTACTCTCCACAGACACCCACAGAGTGATACTCCCTGAAATTCCTACTCTCCACAGACACCCACAGAGTGACACTCCCTGAAATTCCTACTCTCCACAGACACCCACAGAGTGACACTCCCTGAAATTCCTACTCTCCACAGACACCCACAGTGACACTCCCTGAAATTCCTACTCTCCACAGACACCCACAGAGTGACACTCCCTGAAATTCCTACTCTCCACAGACACCCACAGTGACACTCCCTGAAATTCCTACTCTCCACAGACACCCACAGAGTGACACTCCCTGAAATTCCTACTCTCCACAGACACCCACAGAGTGACACTCCCTGAAATTCCTACTCTCCACAGACACCCACAGAGTGACATCCCTGAAATTCCTACTCTCCACAGACACCCACAGTGACACTCCCTGAAATTCCTACTCTCCACAGACACCCACAGTGACACTCCCTGAAATTCCTACTCTCCACACACACCCACAGAGTGACACTCCCTGAAATTCCTACTCTCCACAGACACCCACAGTGACACTCCCTGAAATTCCTACTCTCCACAGACACCCACAGTGATACTCCCTGAAATTCCTACTCTCCACAGACACCCACAGAGTGACACTCCCTGAAATTCCTACTCTCCACAGACACCCACAGAGTGACACTCCCTGAAATTCCTACTCTGCACAGACACCCACAGAGTGACACTCCCTGAAATTCCTACTCTCCACAGACACCCACAGAGTGACACTCACTGAAATTCCTACTCTCCACAGACACCCACAGAGTGACACTCCCTGAAATTCCTACTCTCCACAGACACCCACAGAGTGATACCCCCTGAAATTCCTACTCTCCAGAGACACCCACAGTGATACTCCCTGAAATTCCTACTCTCCACAGACACCCACAGAGTGATACCCCCTGAAATTCCTACTCTCCAGAGACACCCACAGTGATACTCCCTGAAATTCCTACTCTCCACAGACACCCACAGAGTGACACTCCCTGAAATTCCTACTCTCCACACACACCCACACAGTGATGCTGCCTGAAATTCCTACTCTCCACAGACACCCACAGTGACACTCCCTGAAATTCCTACTCTCCACAGACACCCACAGAGTGATACTCCCTGAAATTCCTACTCTCCACAGACACCCATAGAGTGACACTCCCTGAAATTCCTACTCTCCACAGACACCCACAGAGTGACACTCCCTGAAATTCCTACTCTCCACAGACACCCACAGAGTGATACTCCCTGAAATTCCTACTCTCCACAGACAACCACAGAGTGATACTCCCTGAAATTCCTACTCTCCACAGACACCCACAGAGTGACACTCCCTGAAATTCCTACTCTCCACAGACACCCACAGAGTGATACTCCCTGAAATTCCTACTCTCCACAGACACCCACAGTGACACTCCCTGAAATTCCTACTCTCCACACACACCCACAGAGCGATACTCCCTGAAATTCCTACTCTCCACAGACACCCACAGACTGACACTCCCTGAAATTCCTACTCTCCACAGACACCCACAGAGTGACACTCCCTGAAATTCCTACTCTCCACAGACACCCACAGAGTGACACTCCCTGAAATTCCTACTCTCCACAGACACCCACAGAGTGACACTCCCTGAAATTCCTACTCTCCACAGACACCCACAGAGTGACACTCCCTGAAATTCCTACTCTCCACAGACACCCACAGAGTGACACTCCCTGAAATTCCTACTCTCCACACACACCCACAGAGTGACACTCCCTGAAATTCCTACTCTCCACAGACACCCACAGTGATACTCCCTGAAATTCCTACTCTCCAGAGACACCCACAGTGATACTCCCTGAAATTCCTACTCTCCACAGACACCCACAGAGTGACACTCCCTGAAATTCCTACTCTCCACACACACCCACAGAGTGACACTCCCTGAAATTCCTACTCTCCACAGACACCCACAGAGTGACACTCCCTGAAATTCCTACTCTCCACAGACACCCACAGAGTGACACTCCCTGAAATTCCTACTCTCCACAGACACCCACAGAGTGTCACTCCCTGAAATTCCTACTCTCCACACACACCCACACAGTGATGCTGCCTGAAATTCCTACTCTCCACAGACACCCACAGAGTGATACTCCCTGAAATTCCTACTCTCCACAGACACCCACAGAGTGATACTCCCTGAAATTCCTACTCTCCACAGACACCCACAGAGTGACACTCCCTGAAATTCCTACTCTCCACAGACACCCACAGAGTGATACTCCCTGAAATTCCTACTCTCCACAGACACCCACAGTGACACTCCCTGAAATTCCTACTCTCCACACACACCCACAGAGCGATACTCCCTGAAATTCCTACTCTCCACAGACACCCACAGAGTGACACTCCCTGAAATTCCTACTCTCCACAGACACCCACAGTGACACTCCCTGAAATTCCTACTCTCCACAGACACACACAGAGTGACACTCCCTGAAATTCCTACTCTCCACAGACACCCACAGAGTGACATTCCCTGAAATTCCTACTATCCACAGAACCCCACAGAGTGACACTCCCTGAAATTCCTACTCTCCACAGACACCCACAGAGTGACACTCCCTGAAATTCCTACTCTCCACACACACCCACAGAGTGACACTCCCTGAAATTCCTACTCTCCACAGACACCCACAGTGACACTCACTGAAATTCCTACTCTCCACAGACACCCACAGAGTGACACTCCCTGAAATTCCTACTCTCCACAGACACCCACAGAGTGACACTCCCTGAAATTCCTACTCTCCACAGACACCCACAGAGTGACACTCCCTGAAATTCCTACTCTCCACAGACACCCACAGAGTGACACTCCCTGAAATTCCTACTCTCCACAGACACCCACAGTGACACTCCCTGAAATTCCTACTCTCCACAGACACCCACAGTGACACTCCCTGAAATTCCTACTCTCCACAGACACCCACAGTGACACTCCCTGAAATTCCTACTCTCCACAGACACCCACAGAGTGATACTCCCTGAAATTCCTACTCTCCACAGACACCCACAGAGTGATACTCCCTGAAATTCCTACTCTCCACAGACACCCACAGAGTGACACTCCCTGAAATTCCTACTCTCCACAGACACCCACAGTGACACTCCCTGAAATTCCTACTCTCCACAGACACCCACAGAGTGACACTCCCTGAAATTCCTACTCTCCACAGACACCCACAGAGTGATACTCCCTGAAATTCCTACTCTCCACAGACACCCACAGAGTGACACTCCCTGAAATTCCTACTCTCCACAGACACCCACAGTGACACTCCCTGAAATTCCTACTCTCCACAGACACCCACAGAGTGACACTCCCTGAAATTCCTACTCTCCACAGACACCCACAGAGTGACACTCCCTGAAATTCCTACTCTCCACACACACCTTCAGAGTGACACTCCCTGAAATTCCTACTCTCCACAGACACCCACAGTGACACTCCCTGAAATTCCTACTCTCCACAGACACCCACAGAGTGACACTCCCTGAAATTCCTACTCTCCACACACCCACAGAGTGACACTCCCTGAAATTCCTACTCTCCACACACACCCACAGAGTGATACTCCCTGAAATTCCTACTCTCCACAGACACCCACAGAGTGACACTCCCTGAAATTCCTACTCTCCACACACACCCACAGAGTGATACTCCCTGAAATTCCTACTCTCCACAGACACCCACAGAGTGATACTCCCTGAAATTCCTACTCTCCACAAACACCCACAGAGTGACACTCCCTGAAATTCCTACTCTCCACAGATACCCACAGAGTGACACTCCCTGAAATTCCTACTCTCCACAGACACCCACTGAGTGATACTCCCTGAAATTCCTACTCTCCACACACACCCACAGAGTGATACTCCCTGAAATTCCTACTCTCCACAGACACCCACAGAGTGATACTCCCTGAACTTCCTACTCTCCACAGACACCCACAGTGACACTCCCTGAAATTCCTACTCTCCACACACACCCACAGAGCGATACTCCCTGAAATTCCTACTCTCCACAGACACCCACAGAGTGACACTCCCTGAAATTCCTACTCTCCACAGACACCCACAGTGACACTCCCTGAAATTCCTACTCTCCACAGACACAGACAGAGTGACACTCCCTGAAATTCCTACTCTCCACAGACACCCACAGAGTGACACTCCCTGAAATTCCTACTCTCCACAGACACCCACAGAGTGACACTCCCTGAAATTCCTACTCTCCACAGACACCCACAGTGACACTCCCTGAAATTCCTACTCTCCACACACACCCACAGAGCGATACTCCCTGAAATTCCTACTCTCCACAGACACCCACAGACTGACACTCCCTGAAATTCCTACTCTCCACAGACACCCACAGAGTGATACTCCCTGAAATTCCTACTCTCCACAGACACCCACAGAGTGACACTCCCTGAAATTCCTACTCTCCACAGACACCCACAGAGTGACACTCCCTGAAATTCCTACTCTCCACAGACACCCACAGAGTGACACTCCCTGAAATTCCTACTCTCCACAGACACCCACAGAGTGACACTCCCTGAAATTCCTACTCTCCACAGACACCCACAGAGTGACACTCCCTGAAATTCCTACTCTGCACAGACACCCACAGAGTGACACTCCCTGAAATTCCTACTCTCCACACACACCCACAGAGTGACACTCCCTGAAATTCCTACTCTCCACAGACACCCACAGTGATACTCCCTGAAATTCCTACTCTCCAGAGACACCCACAGTGATACTCCCTGAAATTCCTACTCTCCACAGACACCCACAGAGTGACACTCCCTGAAATTCCTACTCTCCACAGACACCCACAGAGTGACACTCCCTGAAATTCCTACTCTCCACAGACACCCACAGAGTGTCACTCCCTGAAATTCCTACTCTCCACACACACCCACACAGTGATGCTGCCTGAAATTCCTACTCTCCACAGACACCCACAGAGTGATACTCCCTGAAATTCCTACTCTCCACAGACACCCACAGAGTGATACTCCCTGAAATTCCTACTCTCCACAGACACCCACAGAGTGACACTCCCTGAAATTCCTACTCTCCACAGACACCCACAGAGTGATACTCCCTGAAATTCCTACTCTCCACAGACACCCACAGTGACACTCCCTGAAATTCCTACTCTCCACACACACCCACAGAGCGATACTCCCTGAAATTCCTACTCTCCACAGACACCCACAGAGTGACACTCCCTGAAATTCCTACTCTCCACAGACACCCACAGTGACACTCCCTGAAATTCCTACTCTCCACAGACACACACAGAGTGACACTCCCTGAAATTCCTACTCTCCACAGACACCCACAGAGTGACACTCCCTGAAATTCCTACTCTCCACAGACACCCACAGAGTGACACTCCCTGAAATTCCTACTCTCCACAGACACCCACAGAGTGACACTCCCTGAAATTCCTACTCTCCACAGACACCCACAGAGTGACACTCCCTGAAATTCCTACTCTCCACACACACCCACAGAGTGACACTCCCTGAAATTCCTACTCTCCACAGACACCCACAGTGACACTCACTGAAATTCCTACTCTCCACAGACACCCACAGAGTGACACTCCCTGAAATTCCTACTCTCCACAGACACCCACAGAGTGACACTCCCTGAAATTCCTACTCTCCACAGACACCCACAGAGTGACATTCCCTGAAATTCCTACTATCCACAGACACCCACAGAGTGACACTCCCTGAAATTCCTACTCTCCACAGACACCCACAGAGTGACACTCCCTGAAATTCCTACTCTCCACACACACCCACAGAGTGACACTCCCTGAAATTCCTACTCTCCACAGACACCCACAGTGACACTCACTGAAATTCCTACTCTCCACAGACACCCACAGAGTGACACTCCCTGAAATTCCTACTCTCCACAGACACCCACAGAGTGACACTCCCTGAAATTCCTACTCTCCACAGACACCCACAGAGTGACACTCCCTGAAATTCCTACTCTCCACAGACACCCACAGAGTGACACTCCCTGAAATTCCTACTCTCCACAGACACCCACAGTGACACTCCCTGAAATTCCTACTCTCCACAGACACCCACAGTGACACTCCCTGAAATTCCTACTCTCCACAGACACCCACAGTGACACTCCCTGAAATTCCTACTCTCCACAGACACCCACAGAGTGATACACCCTGAAATTCCTACTCTCCACAGACACCCACAGAGTGACACTCCCTGAAATTCCTACTCTCCACAGACACCCACAGAGTGATACTCCCTGAAATTCCTACTCTCCACAGACACCCACAGAGTGACACTCCCTGAAATTCCTACTCTCCACAGACACTCACAGTGACACTCCCTGAAATTCCTACTCTCCACAGACACCCACAGAGTGACACTCCCTGAAATTCCTACTCTCCACAGACACCCACAGAGTGACACTCCCTGAAATTCCTACTCTCCACACACACCTTCAGAGTGACACTCCCTGAAATTCCTACTCTCCACAGACACCCACAGTGACACTCCCTGAAATTCCTACTCTCCACAGACACCCACAGAGTGACACTCCCTGAAATTCCTACTCTCCACACACCCACAGAGTGACACTCCCTGAAATTCCTACTCTCCACACACACCCACAGAGTGATACTCCCTGAAATTCCTACTCTCCACAGACACCCACAGAGTGACACTCCCTGAAATTCCTACTCTCCACACACACCCACAGAGTGATACTCCCTGAAATTCCTACTCTCCACAGACACCCACAGAGTGATACTCCCTGAAATTCCTACTCTCCACAAACACCCACAGAGTGACACTCCCTGAAATTCCTACTCTCCACAGACACCCACAGAGTGATACTCCCTGAAATTCCTACTCTCCACAGACACCCACAGTGACACTCCCTGAAATTCCTACTCTCCACACACACCCACAGAGCGATACTCCCTGAAATTCCTACTCTCCACAGACACCCACAGAGTGACACTCCCTGAAATTCCTACTCTCCACAGACACCCACAGTGACACTCCCTGAAATTCCTACTCTCCACAGACACAGACAGAGTGACACTCCCTGAAATTCCTACTCTCCACAGACACCCACAGAGTGACACTCCCTGAAATTCCTACTCTCCACAGACACCCACAGAGTGACACTCCCTGAAATTCCTACTCTCCACAGACACCCACAGAGTGACACTCCCTGAAATTCCTACTCTCCACAGACACCCACAGAGTGACATTCCCTGAAATTCCTACTATCCACAGACACCCACAGAGTGACACTCCCTGAAATTCCTACTCTCCACAGACACCCACAGAGTGACACTCCCTGAAATTCCTACTCTCCACACACACCCACAGAGTGACACTCCCTGAAATTCCTACTCTCCACAGACACCCACAGTGACACTCACTGAAATTCCTACTCTCCACAGACACCCACAGAGTGACACTCCCTGAAATTCCTACTCTCCACAGACACCCACAGAGTGACACTCCCTGAAATTCCTACTCTCCACAGACACCCACAGAGTGACACTCCCTGAAATTCCTACTCTCCACAGACACCCACAGAGTGACACTCCCTGAAATTCCTACTCTCCACAGACACCCACAGTGACACTCCCTGAAATTCCTACTCTCCACAGACACCCACAGTGACACTCCCTGAAATTCCTACTCTCCACAGACACCCACAGTGACACTCACTGAAATTCCTACTCTCCACAGACACCCACAGAGTGATACTCCCTGAAATTCCTACTCTCCACAGACACCCACAGAGTGATACTCCCTGAAATTCCTACTCTCCACAGACACCCACAGAGTGACACTCCCTGAAATTCCTACTCTCCACAGACACCCACAGTGACACTCCCTGAAATTCCTACTCTCCACAGACACCCACAGTGACACTCCCTGAAATTCCTACGCTCCACACACACCTTCAGAGTGACACTCCCTGAAATTCCTACTCTCCACAGACACCCACAGAGTGACACTCCCTGAAATTCCTACTCTCCACAGACACCCACAGAGTGACACTCCCTGAAATTCCTACTCTCCACAGACACCCACAGAGTGACACTCCCTGAAATTCCTACTCTCCACAGACACCCACAGAGTGACACTCCCTGAAATTCCTACTCTCCACAGACACCCACAGAGTGACACTCCCTGAAATTCCTACTCTCCACACACACCTTCAGAGTGACACTCCCTGAAATTCCTACTCTCCACAGACACCCACAGTGACACTCCCTGAAATTCCTACTCTCCACAGACACCCACAGAGTGACACTCCCTGAAATTCCTACTCTCCACAGACACCCACAGAGTGACACTCCCTGAAATTCCTACTCTCCACACACACCCACAGAGTGATACTCCCTGAAATTCCTACTCTCCACAGACACCCACAGAGTGACACTCCCTGAAATTCCTACTCTCCACACACACCCACAGAGTGACACTCCCTGAAATTCCTACTCTCCACACACAGCCACAGACTGACACTCCCTGAAATTCCTACTCTCCACAGACACCCACAGTGACACTCCCTGAAATTCCTACTCTCCACAGACACCCACAGTGACACTCCCTGAAATTCCTACTCTCCACAGACACCCACAGTGACACTCCCTGAAATTCCTACTCTCCACAGACACCCACAGTGACACTCACTGAAATTCCTACTCTCCACAGACACCCACAGAGTGATACTCCCTGAAATTCCTACTCTCCACAGACACCCACAGAGTGATACTCCCTGAAATTCCTACTCTCCACAGACACCCACAGAGTGACACTCCCTGAAATTCCTACTCTCCACAGACACCCACAGTGACACTCCCTGAAATTCCTACTCTCCACAGACACCCACAGTGACACTCCCTGAAATTCCTACGCTCCACACACACCTTCAGAGTGACACTCCCTGAAATTCCTACTCTCCACAGACACCCACAGAGTGACACTCCCTGAAATTCCTACTCTCCACAGACACCCACAGAGTGATACTCCCTGAAATTCCTACTCTCCACAGACACCCACAGAGTGACACTCCCTGAAATTCCTACTCTCCACAGACACCCACAGAGTGACACTCCCTGAAATTCCTACTCTCCACAGACACCCACAGAGTGACACTCCCTGAAATTCCTACTCTCCACACACACCTTCAGAGTGACACTCCCTGAAATTCCTACTCTCCACAGACACCCACAGTGACACTCCCTGAAATTCCTACTCTCCACAGACACCCACAGAGTGACACTCCCTGAAATTCCTACTCTCCACAGACACCCACAGAGTGACACTCCCTGAAATTCCTACTCTCCACACACACCCACAGAGTGATACTCCCTGAAATTCCTACTCTCCACAGACACCCACAGAGTGACACTCCCTGAAATTCCTACTCTCCACACACACCCACAGAGTGACACTCCCTGAAATTCCTACTCTCCACACACAGCCACAGACTGACACTCCCTGAAATTCCTACTCTCCACAGACACCCACAGTGACACTCCCTGAAATTCCTACTCTCCACAGACACCCACAGAGTGACACTCCCTGAAATTCCTACTCTCCACAGACACCCACAGTGACACTCCCTGAAATTCCTACTCTCCACACACACCTTCAGAGTGACACTCCCTGAAATTCCTACTCTCCACAGACACCCACAGAGTGACACTCCCTGAAATTCCTACTCTCCACAGACACCCACAGAGTGATACTCCCTGAAATTCCTACTCTCCACAGACACCCACAGAGTGACACTCCCTGAAATTCCTACACTCCACAGACACCCACAGTGACACTCCCTGAAATTCCTACTCTCCACAGACACCCACAGAGTGACACTCCCTGAAATTCCTACTCTCCACAGACACCCACAGAGTGACACTCCCTGAAATTCCTACTCTCCACAGACACCCACAGAGTGACACACCCTGAAATTCCTACTCTCCACAGACACCCACAGAGTGACACTCCCTGAAATTCCTACTCTCCACAGACACCCACAGAGTGATACTCCCTGAAATTCCTACTCTCCACAGACACCCACAGAGTGACACTCCCTGAAATTCCTACTCTCCACAGACACCCACAGAGTGACACTCCCTGAAATTCCTACTCTCCACAGACACTCACAGAGTGACACTCCCTGAAATTCCTACTCTCCACAGACACTCACAGAGTGACACTCCCTGAAATTCCTACTCTCCACAGACACCCACAGAGTGATACTCCCTGAAATTCCTACTCTCCACAGACACCCACAGAGTGACACTCCCTGAAATTCCTACTCTCCACAGACACCCACAGAGTGACACTCCCTGAAATTCCTACTCTCCACAGACACCCACAGTGACACTCCCTGAAATTCCTACTCTCCACAGACACCCACAGAGTGACACTCCCTGAAATTCCTACTCTCCACAGACACCCACAGAGTGACACTCCCTGAAATTCCTACTCTCCACAGACACCCACAGTGACACTCCCTGAAATTCCTACTCTCCACAGACACCCACAGAGTGATACTCCCTGAAATTCCTACTCTCCACAGACACCCACAGTGACACTCCCTGAAATTCCTACTCCACAGACACCCACAGAGTGACACTCCCTGAAATTCCTACTCTCCACACACACCCACAGTGACACTCCCTGAAATTCCTACTCTCCACAGACACCCACAGTGACACTCTCTGAAATTCCTACTCTCCACAGACACCCACAGAGTGATACTCCCCGAAATTCCTACTCTCCACAGACACCCACAGAGTGACACTCCCTGAAATTCCTACTCTCCACACACACCCACAGAGTGACACTCCCTGAAATTTCTACTCTCCACACACACCCACAGTGACACTCCCTGAAATTCCTACTCTCCACAGACACCCACAGTGACACTCCCTGAAATTCCTACTCTCCACAGACACCCACAGAGTGACACTCCCTGAAATTCCTACTCTCCACACACACCCACAGAGTGACACTCCCTGAAATTCCTACTCTCCACAGACACCCACAGAGTGACACTCCCTGAAATTCCTACTGTCCACAGACACCCACAGAGTGACACTCCCTGAAATTCCTACTCTCCACAGACACCCACAGTGACACTCCCTGAAATTCCTACTCTCCACACACACCCACAGAGTGATACTCCCTGAAATTCCTACTCTCCACAGACACCCACAGAGTGACACTCCCTGAAATTCCTACTCTCCACAGACACCCACAGAGTGACACTCCCTGAAATTCCTACTCTCCACAGACACCCACAGTGACACTCCCTGAAATTCCTACTCTCCACAGACACCCACAGAGTGACACTCCCTGAAATTCCTACTCTCCACAGACACCCACAGAGTGACACTCCCTGAAATTCCTACTCTCCACAGACACCCACAGAGTGACACTCCCTGAAATTCCTACTCTCCACAGACACTCACAGAGTGACACTCCCTGAAATTCCTACTCTCCACAGACACTCACAGAGTGACACTCCCTGAAATTCCTACTCTCCACAGACACTCACAGAGTGACACTCCCTGAAATTCCTACTCTCCACAGACACTCACAGAGTGACACTCCCTGAAATTCCTACTCTCCACAGACACCCACAGAGTGACACTCCCTGAAATTCCTACTCTCCACAGACACCCACAGAGTGATACTCCCTGAAATTCCTATTCTCCACAGACACCCACAGAGTGATACTCCCTGAAATTCCTACTCTCCACAGACACCCACAGAGTGATACTCCCTGAAATTCCTACTCTCCACAGACACCCACAGAGTGACACTCCCTGAAATTCCTACTCTCCACAGACACCCACAGAGTGACACTCCCTGAAATTCCTACTCTCCACAGACACCCACAGAGTGACACTCCCTGAAATTCCTACTCTCCACAGACACCCACAGTGACACTCCCTGAAATTCCTACTCTCCACACACACCCTCAGAGTGACACTCCCTGAAATTCCTACTCTCCACAGACACCCACAGAGTGACACTCCCTGAAATTCCTACTCTCCACAGACACCCACAGAGTGACACTCCCTGAAATTCCTACTCTCCACAGACACCCACATAGTGACATTCCCTGAAATTCCTACTATCCACAGACACCCACAGAGTGACACTCCCTGAAATTCCTACTCTCCACAGACACCCACAGAGTGACACTCCCTGAAATTCCTACTCTCCACACACACCCACAGAGTGACACTCCCTGAAATTCCTACTCTCCACAGACACCCACAGAGTGACACTCCCTGAAATTCCTACTCTCCACAGACACCCACAGAGTGATACTCCTTGAAATTCCTACTCTCCACAGACACCCACAGAGTGACACTCCCTGAAATTCCTACTCTCCACAGACACCCACAGTGACACTCCCTGAAATTCCTACTCTCCACAGACACCCACAGAGTGACACTCCCTGAAATTCCTACTCTCCACAGACACCCACAGTGATACTCCCTGAAATTCCTACTCTCCACAGACACCCACAGTGACACTCACTGAAATTCCTACTCTCCACAGACACCCACAGAGTGACACACCCTGAAATTCCTACTCTCCACAGACACCCACAGAGTGACACTCCCTGAAATTCCTACTCTTCACACACACCCACAGAGTGACACTCCCTGAAATTCCTACTCTCCACAGACACCCACAGAGTGATACTCCCTGAAATTCCTACTCTCCACACACACCCACAGAGTGATACTCCCTGAAATTCCTACTCTCCACAGACACTCACAGAGTGACACTCCCTGAAATTCCTACTCTCCACAGACACCCACAGAGTGACACTCCCTGAAATTCCTACTCTCCACAGACACCCACAGAGTGACACTCCCTGAAATTCCTACTCTCCACGCACACCCACAGAGTGACACTCCCTGAAATTCCTACTCTCCACAGACACCCACAGAGTGACACTCCCTGAAATTCCTACTCTCCACAGACACCCACAGTGACACTCCCTGAAATTCCTACTCTCCACAGACACCCACAGAGTGACACTCCCTGAAATTCCTACTCTCCACACACACCCACAGAGTGACACTCCCTGAAATTCCTACTCTCCACAGACACCCACAGTGACACTCCCTGAAATTCCTACTCTCCACAGACACCCACAGAGTGACACTCCCTGAAATTCCTACTCTCAACACACACCCACAGAGTGACACTCCCTGAAATTCCTACTCTCCACAGACACCCACAGAGCGATACTCCCTGAAATTCCTACTCTCCACAGACACCCACAGAGTGACATTCCCTGAAATTCCTACTCTCCACAGACACCCACAGAATGACACTCCCTGAAATTCATACTCTCCACAGACAGCCACAGAGTGACACTCCCTGAAATTCCTACTCTCCACAGACACCCACAGTGACACTCCCTGAAATTCCTACTCTCCCCAGACACTCACAGAGTGACACTCCCTGAAATTCCTACTCTCCACAGACACTCACAGAGTGACACTCCCTGAAATTCCTACTCTCCACCGACACCCAAAGAGTGATACTCCCTGAAATTCCTACTCTCCACAGACACCCACAGTGACACTCCCTGAAATTCCTACTCTCCATAGACACCCACAGAGTGATACTCCCTGAAATTCCTACTCTCCACAGACACCCACAGTGACACTCCCTGAAATTCCTACTCTCCACTCACACCCACAGAGTGATACTCGCTGAAATTCCTACTCTCCACAGACACCCACAGAGTGACACTCCCTGAAATTCCTACTCTCCACAGACACCCACAGAGTGACACTCCCTGAAATTCCTACTCTCCACAGACACCCACAGTGACACTCCCTGAAATTCCTACTCTCCACAGACACCCACAGTGACACTCCCTGAAATTCCTACTCTCCACAGAAACCCACAGAGTGACACTCCCTGAAATTCCTACTCTCCACAGACACCCACAGTGACACTCCCTGAAATTCCTACTCTCCACAGACACCCACAGAGTGATACTCCCTGAAATTCCTACTCTCCACAGACACCCACAGAGTGACACTCCCTGAAATTCCTACTCTCCACAGTCACCCACAGTGACACTCCCTGCAATTCCTACTCTCCACAGACACCCACAGTGATACTCCCTGAAATTCCTACTCTCCACAGACACCCACAGAGTGACACTCCCTGAAATTCCTACTCTCCACAGACACCCACAGAGTGACACTCCCTGAAATTCCTACTCTCCACAGACACCCACAGAGTGACACTCCCTGAAATTCCTACTCTCCACAGACACCCACAGAGTGACACTCCCTGAAATTCCTACTCTCCACAGACACCCACAGAGTGACACTCCCTGAAATTCCTACTCTCCACACACACCCACAGAGTGACACTCCCTGAAATTCCTACTCTCCACAGACACCCACAGAGTGATACTCCCTGAAATTCCTATTCTCCACAGACACCCACAGAGTGATACTCCCTGAAATTCCTACTCTCCACAGACACCCACAGAGTGACACTCCCTGAAATTCCTACTCTCCACAGACACCCACAGAGTGATACTCCCTGAAATTCCTATTCTCCACAGGCACCCACAGAGTGGTACTCCCTGAAATTCCTACTCTCCACAGACACCCACAGAGTGACACTCCCTGAAATTCCTACTCTCCACACACACCCACAGAGTGACACTCCCTGAAATTCCTACTCTCCACAGACACCCACAGAGTGATACTCCCTGAAATTCCTACTCTCCACAGACACCCACAGTGACACTCCCTGAAATTCCTACTCTCCACACACACCCACAGAGTGATACTCCCTGAAATTCCTATTCTCCACAGACACCCACAGAGTGATACTCCCTGAAATTCCTACTCTCCACAGACACCCACAGAGTGACACTCCCTGAAATTCCTACTCTCCACAGACACCCACAGAGTGACACTCCCTGAAATTCCTACTCTCCACAGACACCCACAGAGTGACACTCCCTGAAATTCCTACTCTCCACACACACCCACAGAGTGACACTCCCTGAAATTCCTACTCTCCACAGACACCCACAGAGTGATACTCCCTGAAATTCCTATTCTCCACAGACACCCACAGAGTGATACTCCCTGAAATTCCTATTCTCCACAGGCACCCACAGAGTGGTACTCCCTGAAATTCCTACTCTCCACAGACACCCACAGTGACACTCCCTGAAATTCCTACTCTCCACAGACACTCACAGAGTGACACTCCCTGAAATTCCTACTCTCCACAGACACTCACAGAGTGACACTCCCTGAAATTCCTACTCTCCACAGACACCCACAGAGTGATACTCCCTGAAATTCCTACTCTCCACAGACACCCACAGAGTGACACTCCCTGAAATTCCTACTCTCCACAGACACCCACAGAGTGACACTCCCTGAAATTCCTACTCTCCACAGACACCCACAGTGACACTCCCTGAAATTCCTACTCTCCACAGACACCCACAGAGTGACACTCCCTGAAATTCCTACTCTCCACAGACACCCACAGAGTGACACTCCCTGAAATTCCTACTCTCCACAGACACCCACAGTGACACTCCCTGAAATTCCTACTCTCCACAGACACCCACAGAGTGATACTCCCTGAAATTCCTACTCTCCACAGACACCCACAGTGACACTCCCTGAAATTCCTACTCCACAGACACCCACAGAGTGACACTCCCTGAAATTCCTACTCTCCACACACACCCACAGTGACACTCCCTGAAATTCCTACTCTCCACAGACACCCACAGTGACACTCTCTGAAATTCCTACTCTCCACAGACACCCACAGAGTGATACTCCCCGAAATTCCTACTCTCCACAGACACCCACAGAGTGACACTCCCTGAAATTCCTACTCTCCACACACACCCACAGAGTGACACTCCCTGAAATTTCTACTCTCCACACACACCCACAGTGACACTCCCTGAAATTCCTACTCTCCACAGACACCCACAGTGACACTCCCTGAAATTCCTACTCTCCACAGACACCCACAGAGTGACACTCCCTGAAATTCCTACTCTCCACACACACCCACAGAGTGACACTCCCTGAAATTCCTACTCTCCACAGACACCCACAGAGTGACACTCCCTGAAATTCCTACTGTCCACAGACACCCACAGAGTGACACTCCCTGAAATTCCTACTCTCCACAGACACCCACAGTGACACTCCCTGATATTCCTACTCTCCACACACACCCACAGAGTGATACTCCCTGAAATTCCTACTCTCCACAGACACCCACAGAGTGACACTCCCTGAAATTCCTACTCTCCACAGACACCCACAGAGTGACACTCCCTGAAATTCCTACTCTCCACAGACACCCACAGTGACACTCCCTGAAATTCCTACTCTCCACAGACACCCACAGAGTGACACTCCCTGAAATTCCTACTCTCCACAGACACCCACAGAGTGACACTCCCTGAAATTCCTACTCTCCACAGACACCCACAGAGTGACACTCCCTGAAATTCCTACTCTCCACAGACACTCACAGAGTGACACTCCCTGAAATTCCTACTCTCCACAGACACTCACAGAGTGACACTCCCTGAAATTCCTACTCTCCACAGACACTCACAGAGTGACACTCCCTGAAATTCCTACTCTCCACAGACACTCACAGAGTGACACTCCCTGAAATTCCTACTCTCCACAGACACCCACAGAGTGACACTCCCTGAAATTCCTACTCTCCACAGACACCCACAGAGTGATACTCCCTGAAATTCCTATTCTCCACAGACACCCACAGAGTGATACTCCCTGAAATTCCTACTCTCCACAGACACCCACAGAGTGATACTCCCTGAAATTCCTACTCTCCACAGACACCCACAGAGTGACACTCCCTGAAATTCCTACTCTCCACAGACACCCACAGAGTGACACTCCCTGAAATTCCTACTCTCCACAGACACCCACAGAGTGACACTCCCTGAAATTCCTACTCTCCACAGACACCCACAGTGACACTCCCTGAAATTCCTACTCTCCACACACACCCTCAGAGTGACACTCCCTGAAATTCCTACTCTCCACAGACACCCACAGAGTGACACTCCCTGAAATTCCTACTCTCCACAGACACCCACAGAGTGACACTCCCTGAAATTCCTACTCTCCACAGACACCCACATAGTGACATTCCCTGAAATTCCTACTATCCACAGACACCCACAGAGTGACACTCCCTGAAATTCCTACTCTCCACAGACACCCACAGAGTGACACTCCCTGAAATTCCTACTCTCCACACACACCCACAGAGTGACACTCCCTGAAATTCCTACTCTCCACAGACACCCACAGAGTGACACTCCCTGAAATTCCTACTCTCCACAGACACCCACAGAGTGATACTCCTTGAAATTCCTACTCTCCACAGACACCCACAGAGTGACACTCCCTGAAATTCCTACTCTCCACAGACACCCACAGTGACACTCCCTGAAATTCCTACTCTCCACAGACACCCACAGAGTGACACTCCCTGAAATTCCTACTCTCCACAGACACCCACAGTGATACTCCCTGAAATTCCTACTCTCCACAGACACCCACAGTGACACTCACTGAAATTCCTACTCTCCACAGACACCCACAGAGTGACACACCCTGAAATTCCTACTCTCCACAGACACCCACAGAGTGACACTCCCTGAAATTCCTACTCTTCACACACACCCACAGAGTGACACTCCCTGAAATTCCTACTCTCCACAGACACCCACAGAGTGATACTCCCTGAAATTCCTACTCTCCACACACACCCACAGAGTGATACTCCCTGAAATTCCTACTCTCCACAGACACTCACAGAGTGACACTCCCTGAAATTCCTACTCTCCACAGACACCCACAGAGTGACACTCCCTGAAATTCCTACTCTCCACAGACACCCACAGAGTGACACTCCCTGAAATTCCTACTCTCCACGCACACCCACAGAGTGACACTCCCTGAAATTCCTACTCTCCACAGACACCCACAGAGTGACACTCCCTGAAATTCCTACTCTCCACAGACACCCACAGTGACACTCCCTGAAATTCCTACTCTCCACAGACACCCACAGAGTGACACTCCCTGAAATTCCTACTCTCCACACACACCCACAGAGTGACACTCCCTGAAATTCCTACTCTCCACAGACACCCACAGTGACACTCCCTGAAATTCCTACTCTCCACAGACACCCACAGAGTGACACTCCCTGAAATTCCTACTCTCAACACACACCCACAGAGTGACACTCCCTGAAATTCCTACTCTCCACAGACACCCACAGAGCGATACTCCCTGAAATTCCTACTCTCCACAGACACCCACAGAGTGACATTCCCTGAAATTCCTACTCTCCACAGACACCCACAGAATGACACTCCCTGAAATTCATACTCTCCACAGACAGCCACAGAGTGACACTCCCTGAAATTCCTACTCTCCACAGACACCCACAGTGACACTCCCTGAAATTCCTACTCTCCCCAGACACTCACAGAGTGACACTCCCTGAAATTCCTACTCTCCACAGACACTCACAGAGTGACACTCCCTGAAATTCCTACTCTCCACCGACACCCAAAGAGTGATACTCCCTGAAATTCCTACTCTCCACAGACACCCACAGTGACACTCCCTGAAATTCCTACTCTCCATAGACACCCACAGAGTGATACTCCCTGAAATTCCTACTCTCCACAGACACCCACAGTGACACTCCCTGAAATTCCTACTCTCCACTCACACCCACAGAGTGATACTCGCTGAAATTCCTACTCTCCACAGACACCCACAGAGTGACACTCCCTGAAATTCCTACTCTCCACAGACACCCACAGAGTGACACTCCCTGAAATTCCTACTCTCCACAGACACCCACAGTGACACTCCCTGAAATTCCTACTCTCCACAGACACCCACAGTGACACTCCCTGAAATTCCTACTCTCCACAGACACCCACAGTGACACTCCCTGAAATTCCTACTCTCCACAGACACCCACAGTGACACTCCCTGAAATTCCTACTCTCCACAGAAACCCACAGAGTGACACTCCCTGAAATTCCTACTCTCCACAGACACCCACAGTGACACTCCCTGAAATTCCTACTCTCCACAGACACCCACAGAGTGATACTCCCTGAAATTCCTACTCTCCACAGACACCCACAGAGTGACACTCCCTGAAATTCCTACTCTCCACAGTCACCCACAGTGACACTCCCTGCAATTCCTACTCTCCACAGACACCCACAGTGATACTCCCTGAAATTCCTACTCTCCACAGACACCCACAGAGTGACACTCCCTGAAATTCCTACTCTCCACAGACACCCACAGAGTGACACTCCCTGAAATTCCTACTCTCCACAGACACCCACAGAGTGACACTCCCTGAAATTCCTACTCTCCACAGACACCCACAGAGTGACACTCCCTGAAATTCCTACTCTCCACAGACACCCACAGAGTGACACTCCCTGAAATTCCTACTCTCCACACACACCCACAGAGTGACACTCCCTGAAATTCCTACTCTCCACAGACACCCACAGAGTGATACTCCCTGAAATTCCTATTCTCCACAGACACCCACAGAGTGATACTCCCTGAAATTCCTACTCTCCACAGACACCCACAGAGTGACACTCCCTGAAATTCCTACTCTCCACAGACACCCACAGAGTGATACTCCCTGAAATTCCTATTCTCCACAGGCACCCACAGAGTGGTACTCCCTGAAATTCCTACTCTCCACAGACACCCACAGAGTGACACTCCCTGAAATTCCTACTCTCCACACACACCCACAGAGTGACACTCCCTGAAATTCCTACTCTCCACAGACACCCACAGAGTGATACTCCCTGAAATTCCTACTCTCCACAGACACCCACAGTGACACTCCCTGAAATTCCTACTCTCCACACACACCCACAGAGTGATACTCCCTGAAATTCCTATTCTCCACAGACACCCACAGAGTGATACTCCCTGAAATTCCTACTCTCCACAGACACCCACAGAGTGACACTCCCTGAAATTCCTACTCTCCACAGACACCCACAGAGTGACACTCCCTGAAATTCCTACTCTCCACAGACACCCACAGAGTGACACTCCCTGAAATTCCTACTCTCCACACACACCCACAGAGTGACACTCCCTGAAATTCCTACTCTCCACAGACACCCACAGAGTGATACTCCCTGAAATTCCTATTCTCCACAGACACCCACAGAGTGATACTCCCTGAAATTCCTATTCTCCACAGGCACCCACAGAGTGGTACTCCCTGAAATTCCTACTCTCCACAGACACCCACAGTGACACTCCCTGAAATTCCTACTCTCCACAGACACCCACAGAGTGATACTCCCTGAAATTCCTACTCTCCACAGACACTCACAGAGTGATACTCCCTGAAATTCCTACTCTCCACACACACCCACAGAGTGACACTCCCTGAAATTCCTACTCTCCACAGACACCCACAATGACACTCCCTGAAATTCCTACTCTCCACAGACACCCACAGAGTGATACTCCCTGAAATTCCTACTCTCCACAGACACCCACAGAGTGACACTCCCTGAAATTCCTACTCTCCACAGACACCCACAGAGTGACACTCCCTGAAATTCCTACTCTCCACAGACACCCACAATGACACTCCCTGAAATTCCTACTCTCCACAGACACCCACAGAGTGACACTCCCTGAAATTCCTACTCTCCACAGACACCCACAGAGTGATACTCCCTGAAATTCCTACTCTCCACAGACACCCACAGTGACACTCCCTGAAATTCCTACTCTCCACAGACACCCACAGAGTGATACTCCCTGAAATTCCTACTCTCCACAGACACCCACAGTGACACTCCCTGAAATTCCTACTCTCCACACACACCCACAGAGTGATACTCCCTGAAATTCCTACTCTCCACAGACACCCACAGAGTGACACTCCCTGAAATTCCTACTCTCCACAGACACCCACAGTGACACTCCCTGAAATTCCTACTCTCCACAGACACCCACAGAGTGACACTCCCTGAAATTCCTACTCTCCACAGACACCCACAGTGACACTCCCTGAAATTCCTACTCTCCACAGACACCCACAGTGATACTCCCTGAAATTCCTACTCTCCACAGACACCCACAGAGTGACACTCCCTGAAATTCCTACTCTCCACAGACACCCACAGAGTGACACTCCCTGAAATTCCTACTCTCCACAGACACCCACAGAGTGACACTCCCTGAAATTCCTACTCTCCACAGACACCCACAGAGTGACACTCCCTGAAATTCCTACTCTCCACAGACACCCACAGTGACACTCCCTGAAATTCCTACTCTCCACAGACACCCACAGAGTGACACTCCCTGAAATTTCTACTCTCCACACACACCCACAGTGATACTCCCTGAAATTCCTACTTTCCACGCACACCCACACAGTGATACTCCCTGAAATTCCTACTCTCCACAGACACCCACAGAGTGATACTCCCTGAAATTCCTACTCTCCACAGACACCCACAGAGTGACACTCCCTGAAATTCCTACTCTCCACAGACACCCACAGTGACACTCCCTGAAATTCCTACTCTCCACAGACACCCACAGAGTGACACTCCCTGAAATTCCTACTCTCCACAGACACCCACAGAGTGACACTCCCTGAAATTCCTACTCTCCACAGACACCCACAGAGTGACACTCCCTGAAATTCCTACTCTCCACAGACACCCACAGTGACACTCCCTGAAATCCCTACTCTCCACAGACACCCACAGAGTGACACTCCCTGAAATTCCTACTCTCCACACACACCCACAGAGTGACACTCCCTGAAATTCCTACTCTCCACAGACACCCACAGAGTGACACTCCCTGAAATTCCTACTCTCCACAGACACCCACAGTGACACTCCCTGAAATTCCTACTCTCCACAGACACACACAGAGTGACACTCCCTGAAATTCCTACTCTCCACAGACACCCACAGTGATACTCCCTGAAATTCCTACTCTTCACAGACACCCACAGAGTGACACTCCCTGAAATTCCTACTCTCCACAGACACACACAGAGTGACACTCCCTGAAATTCCTACTCTCCACAGACACCCACAGAGTGACATTCCCTGAAATTCCTACTCTCCACAGACACCCACAGAGTGATACTCCCTGAAATTCCTACTCTCCACAGACACCCACAGAGTGACACTCCCTGAAATTCCTACTCTCCACAGACACCCACAGAGTGACACTCCCTGAAATTACTACTCTCCACAGACACCCACAGAGTGACACTCCCTGAAATTCCTACTCTCCACACACACCCACAGAGTGACACTCCCTGAAATTCCTACTCTCCACAGACACTCACAGAGTGACACTCCCTGAAATTCCTACTCTCCACAGACACCCACAGTGACACTCCCTGAAATTCCTACTCTCCACAGACACCCACAGAGTGATACTCCCTGAAATTCCTACTCTCCACAGACACCCACAGAGTGATACTCCCTGAAATTCCTACTCTCCACAGACACCCACAGAGTGATACTCCGTGAAATTCCTACTCTCCACAGACACCCACAGAGTGACACTCCCTGAAATTCCTACTCTCCACAGACACCCACAGTGACACTCCCTGAAATTCCTACTCTCCACAGACACACACAGAGTGACACTCCCTGAAATTCCTACTCTCCACAGACACCCACAGTGATACTCCCTGAAATTCCTACTCTCCACAGACACCCACAGAGTGACACTCCCTGAAATTCCTACTCTCCACAGACACACACAGAGTGACACTCCCTGAAATTCCTACTCTCCACAGACACCCACAGAGTGACATTCCCTGAAATTCCTACTCTCCACAGACACCCACAGAGTGATACTCCCTGAAATTCCTACTCTCCACAGACACCCACAGAGTGACACTCCCTGAAATTCCTACTCTCCACAGACACCCACAGTGACACTCCCTGAAATTCCTACTCTCCACAGACACCCACAGAGTGACACTCCCTGAAATTACTACTCTCCACAGACACCCACAGAGTGACACTCCCTGAAATTCCTACTCTCCACAGACACCCACAGAGTGACACTCCCTGAAATTCCTACTCTCCACAGACACCCACAGCGATACTCCCTGAAATTCCTACTCTCCACACACACCCACAGAGTGATACTCCCTGAAATTCCTACTCTCCACAGACACCCACAGAGTGATACTCCCTGAAATTCCTACTCTCCACACACACCCACACAGTGATACTCCCTGAAATTCCTACTCTCCACAGACACCCACAGAGTGATACTCCCTGAAATTCCTACTCTCCACAGACACCCACAGAGTGACACTCCCTGAAATTCCTACTCTCCACACACACCCACAGTGACACTCCCTGAAATTCCTACTCTCCACAGCCACCCACAGAGTGATACTCCCTGAAATTCCTACTCTCCACAGACACCCACAGTGACACTCCCTGAAATTCCTACTCTCCACAGACACCCACAGAGTGACACTCCCTGAAATTCCTACTCTCCACAGACACCCACAGAGTGACACTCCCTGAAATTCCTACTCTCCACAGACACCCACAGAGTGACACTCCCTGAAATTCCTACTCTCCACAGACACCCACAGAGTGACACTCCCTGAAATTCCTACTCTCAACAGACACTCACAGAGTGACACTCCCTGAAATTCCTACTCTCCACAGATACCCACAGAGTGACACTCCCTGAAATTCCTACTCTCCACAGACACCCACAGAGTGACACTCCCTGAAATTCCTACTCTCCACAGACACCCACAGTGACACTCCCTGAAATTCCTACTATCCACAGACACCCACAGAGTGACACTCCCTGAAATTCCTACTCTCCACAGACACCCACAGAGTGACACTCCCTGAAATTCCTACTCTCCACACACACCCACAGAGTGACACTCCCTGAAATTCCTACTCTCCACAGACACCCACAGTGACACTCCCTGAAATTCCTACTCTCCACAGACACCCACAGAGTGATACTCCCTGAAATTCCTACTCTCCACAGACACCCACAGAGTGATACTCCCTGAAATTCCTACTCTCCACAGACACCCACAGAGTGATACTCCGTGAAATTCCTACTCTCCACAGACACCCACAGAGTGACACTCCCTGAAATTCCTACTCTCCACAGACACCCACAGTGACACTCCCTGAAATTCCTACTCTCCACAGACACACACAGAGTGACACTCCCTGAAATTCCTACTCTCCACAGACACCCACAGTGATACTCCCTGAAATTCCTACTCTCCACAGACACCCACAGAGTGACACTCCCTGAAATTCCTACTCTCCACAGACACACACAGAGTGACACTCCCTGAAATTCCTACTCTCCACAGACACCCACAGAGTGACATTCCCTGAAATTCCTACTCTCCACAGACACCCACAGAGTGATACTCCCTGAAATTCCTACTCTCCACAGACACCCACAGAGTGACACTCCCTGAAATTCCTACTCTCCACAGACACCCACAGTGACACTCCCTGAAATTCCTACTCTCCACAGACACCCACAGAGTGACACTCCCTGAAATTACTACTCTCCACAGACTCCCACAGAGTGACACTCCCTGAAATTCCTACTCTCCACAGACACCCACAGAGTGACACTCCCTGAAATTCCTACTCTCCACAGACACCCACAGCGATACTCCCTGAAATTCCTACTCTCCACACACACCCACAGAGTGATACTCCCTGAAATTCCTACTCTCCACAGACACCCACAGAGTGATACTCCCTGAAATTCCTACTCTCCACACACACCCACACAGTGATACTCCCTGAAATTCCTACTCTCCACAGACACCCACAGAGTGATACTCCCTGAAATTCCTACTCTCCACAGACACCCACAGAGTGACACTCCCTGAAATTCCTACTCTCCACACACACCCACAGTGACACTCCCTGAAATTCCTACTCTCCACAGCCACCCACAGAGTGATACTCCCTGAAATTCCTACTCTCCACAGACACCCACAGTGACACTCCCTGAAATTCCTACTCTCCACAGACACCCACAGAGTGACACTCCCTGAAATTCCTACTCTCCACAGACACCCACAGAGTGACACTCCCTGAAATTCCTACTCTCCACAGACACCCACAGAGTGACACTCCCTGAAATTCCTACTCTCCACAGACACCCACAGAGTGACACTCCCTGAAATTCCTACTCTCAACAGACACTCACAGAGTGACACTCCCTGAAATTCCTACTCTCCACAGATACCCACAGAGTGACACTCCCTGAAATTCCTACTCTCCACAGACACCCACAGAGTGACACTCCCTGAAATTCCTACTCTCCACAGACACCCACAGTGACACTCCCTGAAATTCCTACTATCCACAGACACCCACAGAGTGACACTCCCTGAAATTCCTACTCTCCACAGACACCCACAGAGTGACACTCCCTGAAATTCCTACTCTCCACACACACCCACAGAGTGACACTCCCTGAAATTCCTACTCTCCACAGACACCCACAGTGACACTCCCTGAAATTCCTACTCTCCACAGACACCCACAGAGTGACACTCCCTGAAATTCCTACTCTCCACAGACACCCACAGAGTGACACTCCCTGAAATTCCTACTCTCCAGAGACACCCACAGTGACACTCCCTGAAATTCCTACTCTCCACACACAGCCACAGAGTGACACTCCCTGAAATTCCTACTTTCCACAGACACCCACAGAGTGACACTCCCTGAAATTCCTACTCTCCACAGACACCCACACAGTGATACTCCCTGAAATTCCTACTCTCCACAGACACCCACAGTGATACTCCCTGAAATTCCTACTCTCCACAGACACCCACAGAGTGACACTCCCTGAAATTCCTACTCTCCACAGACACCCACAGAGTGACACTCCCTGAAATTCCTACTCTCCACAGACACCCACAGAGTGATACTCCCTGAAATTCCTACTCTCCACAGACACCCACAGAGTGACACTCCCTGAAATTCCTACTCTCCACAGACACCCACAGAGTGACACTCCCTGAAATTCCTACTCTCCACAGACACCCACAGAGTGACACTCCCTGAAATTCCTACTCTCCACAGACACCCACAGAGTGACACTCCCTGAAATTCCTACTCTCCACAGACACCCACAGAGTGACACTCCCTGAAATTCCTACTCTCCACAGATACCCACAGAGTGATACTCCCTGAAATTCCTACTCTCCACAGACACCCACAGAGTGACACTCCCTGAAATTCCTACTCTCCACAGACACCCACAGAGTGACACTCCCTGAAATTCCTACTCTCCACAGACACCCACAGAGTGATACTCCCTGAAATTCCTACTCTCCACAGACACCCACAGAGTGACACTCCCTGAAATTCCTACTCTCCACACACACCCACAGAGTGACACTCCCTGAAATTCCTACTCTCCACAGACACCCACAGTGACACTCCCTGAAATTCCTACTCTCCACAGACACCCACAGAGTGACACTCCCTGAAATTCCTACTCTCCACAGACACCCACAGAGTGACACTCCCTGAAATTCCTACTCTCCACAGACACCCACAGAGTGACACTCCCTGAAATTCCTACTCTCCACAGACACCCACAGAGTGACACTCCCTGAAATTCCTACTCTCCACAGACACTCACAGAGTGACACTCCCTGAAATTCCTACTCTCCACAGACACCCACAGAGTGACACTCCCTGAAATTCCTACTCTCCACAGACACCCACAGAGTGACACTCCCTGAAATTTCTACTCTCCACAGACACCCACAGAGTGACATTCCCTGAAACTCCTACTATCCACAGACACCCACAGAGTGACACTCCCTGAAATTCCTACTCTCCACAGACACCCACAGTGACACTCCCTGAAATTCCTACTCTCCACAGACACCCACAGAGTGACACTCCCTGAAATTCCTACTCTCCACAGACACCCACAGAGTGATACTCCCTGAAATTCCTACTCTCCACAGACACCCACAGAGTGACACTCCCTGAAATTCCTACTCTCCACAGACACCCACAGAGTGACACTCCCTGAAATTCCTACTCTCCACAGACACCCACAGAGTGATACTCCCTGAAATTCCTACTCTCCACACACACCCACAGAGTGACACTCCCTGAAATTCCTACTCTCCACACACACCCACAGAGTGATACTCCCTGAAATTCCTACTCTCCACAGACACCCACAGAGTGACACTCCCTGAAATTCCTACTCTCCACAGACACCCACAGAGTGACACTCCCTGAAATTCCTACTCTCCACAGACACCCACAGAGTGACACTCCCTGAAATTCCTACTCTCCACAGACACCCACAGAGTGACACTCCCTGAAATTCCTACTCTCCACAGACACCCACAGAGTGACACTCCCTGAAATTCCTACTCTCCACAGACACCCACAGAGTGACACTCCCTGAAATTCCTACTCTCCACACACCCACAGTGACACTCCCTGAAATTCCTACTCTCCACAGACACCCACAGAGCGATACTCCCTGAAATTCCTACTCTCCACAGACACCCACAGTGACACTCCCTGAAATTCCTACTCTCCACAGACACCCACAGAGTGACACTCCCTGAAATTCCTACTCTCCACAGACACCCACAGTGACACTCCCTGAAATTCCTACTCTCCACAGACACCCACAGAGTGACACTCCCTGAAATTCCTACTCTCCACAGACACCCACAGAGTGACACTCCCTGAAATTCCTACTCTCCACACACACCCACAGAGTGACACTCCCTGAAATTCCTACTCTCCACAGACACCCACAGAGTGACACTCCCTGAAATTCCTACTCTCCACAGACACCCACAGAGTGACACTCCCTGAAATTCCTACTCTCCACACACACCCACAGAGTGATACTCCCTGAAATTCCTACTCTCCACAGACACCCACAGAGTGATACTCCCTGAACTTCCTACTCTCCACAGACACCCACAGAGTGACACTCCCTGAAATTCCTACTCTCCACAGACACCCACAGTGACACTCCCTGAAATTCCTACTCTCCACAGACACCCACAGAGTGATACTCCCTGAAATTCCTACTCTCCACAGACACCCACAGAGTGACACTCCCTGAAATTCCTACTCTCCACAGACACCCACAGAGTGATACTCCCTGAAATTCCTACTCTCCACAGACACCCACAGAGTGACACTCCCTGAAATTCCTACTCTCCACAGACACCCTCAGAGTGATACTCCCTGAAATTCCTACTCTCCACACACACCCACAGAGTGACACTCCCTGAAATTCCTACTCTCCACAGACACCCACAGTGACACTCCGTGAAATTCCTACTCTCCACAGACACACACAGAGTGACACTCCCTGAAATTCCTACTCTCCACAGACACCCACAGAGTGACACTCCCTGAAATTCCTACTCTCCACAGACACCCACAGAGTGACACTCCCTGAAATTCCTACTCTCCACAGACACCCACAGAGTGACACTCCCTGAAATTCCTTCTCTCCACAGACACCCACAGTGATACTCCCTGAAATTCCTACTCTCCACAGACACCCACAGTGTGACACTCCCTGAAATTCCTACTCTCCACACACACCCACAGAGTGATACTCCCTGAAATTCCTACTCTCCACAGACACCCACAGTGTGACACTCCCTGAAATTCCTACTCTCCACACACACCCACAGAGTGATACTCCCTGAAATTCCTACTCTCCACAGACACCCACAGAGTGACACTCCCTGAAATTGCTGCTCTCCACAGACACCCACAGAGTGACACTCCCTGAAATTCCTACTCTCCACAGACACCCACAGTGTGACACTCCCTGAAATTCCTACTCTCCACAGACACCCACAGTGTGACACTCCCTGAAATTCCTACTCTCCACACACACCCACAGAGTGACACTCCCTGAAATTCCTACTCTCCACACACACCCACAGTGACACTCCCTGAAATTCCTACTCTCCACAGACACCCACAGTGTGACACTCCCTGAAATTCCTACTCTCCACAGACACCCACAGAGTGACACTCCCTGAAATTCCTACTCTCCACACACACCCACAGAGTGATACTCCCTGAAATTCCTACTCTCCACAGACACCCACAGAGTGACACTCCCTGAAATTGCTACTCTCCACAGACACCCACAGAGTGATACTCCCTGAAATTCCTACTCTCCACAGACACCCACAGAGTGACACTCCCTGAAATTCCTACTCTCCACAGACACCCACAGAGTGACACTCCCTGAAATTCCTACTCTCCACAGACACCCACAGTGACACTCCCTGAAATTCCTACTCTCCACAGACACCCACAGAGTGACACTCCCTGAAATTCCTACTCTCCACAGACACCCACAGAGTGACACTCCCTGAAATTCCTACTCTCCACACACACCCACAGAGCGATACTCCCTGAAATTCCTACTCTCCACAGACACCCACAGAGTGATACTCCCTGAACTTCCTACTCTCCACAGACACCCACAGAGTGACACTCCCTGAAATTCCTACTCTCCACAGACACCCACAGTGACACTCCCTGAAATTCCTACTCTCCACAGACACCCACAGAGTGATACTCCCTGAAATTCCTACTCTCCACAGACACCCACAGAGTGACACTCCCTGAAATTCCTACTCTCCACAGACACCCACAGAGTGATACTCCCTGAAATTCCTACTCTCCACAGACACCCACAGAGTGACACTCCCTGAAATTCCTACTCTCCACAGACACCCACAGAGTGATACTCCCTGAAATTCCTACTCTCCACAGACACCCACAGTGATACTCCCTGAAATTCCTACTCTCCGCAGACACACCCAGTGATACTCCCTGAAATTCCTACTCTCCACACACACCCACAGAGTGACACTCCCTGAAATTCCTACTCTCCACAGACACCCACAGAGTGATACTCCCTGAAATTCCTACTCTCCACACACACCCACAGAGTGATACTCCCTGAAATTCCTACTCTCCACAGACACCCACAGTGACACTCCGTGAAATTCCTACTCTCCACAGACACACACAGAGTGACACTCCCTGAAATTCCTACTCTCCACAGACACCCACAGAGTGACACTCCCTGAAATTCCTACTCTCCACAGACACCCACAGAGTGACACTCCCTGAAATTCCTACTCTCCACAGACACCCACAGAGTGACACTCCCTGAAATTTCTACTCTCCACAGACACCCACATAGTGACATTCCCTGAAATTCCTACTCTCCACAGACACCCACAGAGTGATACTCCCTGAAATTCCTTCTCTCCACAGACACCCACAGTGATACTCCCTGAAATTCCTACTCTCCACAGACACCCACAGTGTGACACTCCCTGAAATTCCTACTCTCCACACACACCCACAGAGTGATACTCCCTGAAATTCCTACTCTCCACAGACACCCACAGTGACACTCCCTGAAATTCCTACTCTCCACAGACACACACAGAGTGACACTCCCTGAAATTCCTACTCTCCACAGACACCCACAGAGTGACACTCCCTGAAATTCCTACTCTCCACACACACCCACAGAGTGATACTCCCTGAAATTCCTACTCTCCACAGACACCCACAGTGTGACACTCCCTGAAATTCCTACTCTCCACACACACCCACAGAGTGATACTCCCTGAAATTCCTACTCTCCACAGACACCCACAGAGTGACACTCCCTGAAATTGCTGCTCTCCACAGACACCCACAGAGTGACACTCCCTGAAATTCCTACTCTCCACAGACACCCACAGTGTGACACTCCCTGAAATTCCTACTCTCCACAGACACCCACAGTGTGACACTCCCTGAAATTCCTACTCTCCACACACACCCACAGAGTGACACTCCCTGAAATTCCTACTCTCCACAGACACCCACAGAGTGATACTCCCTGAAATTCCTACTCTCCACACACACCCACAGTGTGACACTCCCTGAAATTCCTACTCTCCACAGACACCCACAGAGTGACACTCCCTGAAATTCCTACTCTCCACAGACACCCACAGTGTGACACTCCCTGAAATTCCTACTCTCCACAGACACCCACAGTGTGACACTCCCTGAAATTCCTACTCTCCACAGACACCCACAGAGTGACACTCCCTGAAATTCCTACTCTCCACAGACACACACAGAGTGACACTCCCTGAAATTCCTACTCTTCACAGACACCCACAGAGTGACACTCACTGAAATTCCTACTCTCCACAGACACCCACAGAGTGACACTCCCTGAAATTCCTACTCTCCACAGACACTCACACAGTGATACTCCCTGAAATTCCTACTCTCCACAGACACCCACAGTGACACTCCCTGAAATTCCTACTCTCCACAGACACCCACAGAGTGACACTCCCTGAAATTCCTACTCTCCACAGACACCCACAGTGTGACACTCCCTGAAATTCCTACTCTCCACAGACACCCACAGAGTGACACTCCCTGAAATTCCTACTCTCCACAGACACCCACAGTGTGACACTCCCTGAAATTCCTACTCTCCACAGACACCCACAGAGTGACACTCACTGAAATTCCTACTCTCCACAGACACCCACAGAGTGACACTCCCTGAAATTCCTACTCTCCACAGACACCCACAGAGTGATACTCCCTGAAATTCCTACTCTCCACAGACACCCACAGTGACACTCCCTGAAATTCCTACTCTCCACAGACACCCACAGAGTGACACTCCCTGAAATTGCTGCTCTCCACAGACACCCACAGAGTGACACTCCCTGAAATTGCTGCTCTCCTACTCATCTCTGCCTCCCTCCGTATCTTGTCTCAGGTGCAGCTGCAATTCTCCAGCCTTGACGGTCTGCCGGGCACCCCGATCAGCATCGACGTTCGGGCAGAGCCAGGCTCTCTGTGCGGCCTCCGTGTTGTGGATCAGAGTGTTCTGCTCCTGAAACCGGAGAAGGAACTAACGATAGACAGCGTAAGTTACCCCTGCGCACCCTCCATCTCTGTCCCATCGACCTCTGGGTTAGGGAGAGAGTAGGGTGAATCAGTCCGTGTTCCCCCCTCCCGTCCCTGTCCCACCGACCCCTGGGTTAGAGAGAGGGGTGAATCAGTCCATGTTCCCCCCTCCCCGTCCCTGTCCCACCGACCCGGTTAGAGAGAGGGGGGTGAATCAGTCCATGTTCCCCCTCCCCGTCCCTGTCCCACCGACCCCTGGGTTAGAGAGAGAGGGGGGTGAATCAGTTCGTGTTCCCCCCTCCCCATCCCTGTCCCACCGACCCCTGGGTTAGAGAGAGAGAGGGGGGTGAATCAGTCCATGTTCACCCTCCCCGTCCCTGTCCCACCGACCCCTGGGTTAGAGAGAGAGAGGGGGTGAATTAGTCCGTGTTCCCCCTCCCCGTCCCTGTCCCACCCACCCCTGGGTTAGAGAGAGAGGGGGGTGAATCAGTCCGTGTTCCCCCCTCCCCGTCCCTGTCCCACCGACCCCTGGGTTAGAGAGAGAGGGGGGTGAATCAGTCCGTGTTCCCCCCTCCCCGTCCCTGTCCCACCGACCCCTGGGTTCGAGAGAGGGGGGTGAATCAGACTGTGTTCCCCCCTCCCCGTCCCTGTCCCACCGACCCCTGGGTTAGAGAGAGGGGGGTGAATCAGTCCGTGTTCCCCCTCCCCATCCCTGTCCCACCATCCCCTCGGTTAGAGAGAGGGGGGTGAATCAGTCCGTGTTCCCCCATCCCCGTCCCTGTCCCACCGACCCCTGGGTTATAGAGAGAGGGGGTGAATCAGTCCGTGTTCCCCCCTCCCCATCCCTGTCCCACCGACCCCTGGGTTAGAGAGAGGGGTGAATCAGTCCATGTTCCCCCATCCTCGTCCCTGTCCCACCGACCCCTGGGTTATAGGGAGAGAGGGGGTGAATCAGTCCGTGTTTCCCCCCTCCCCATCCCTGTCCCACCGACCCCTGGGTTAGAGAGAGAGGGGTGAATCAGTCCGTGTTCCCCACCTCCCGTCCCTGTCCCACCGACCCCTGGGTTAGAGAGAGAGGGGTGAATCAGTCCATGTTCCCCCTCCCCGTCCCTGTCCCACCGACCCCTGGGTTAGAGAGAGGGGGGTGAATCAGTCTGTGTTCCCCCCTCCCCGTCCCTGTCCCACCGACCCCTGGGTTAGAGAGAGAGGGGGGGTGAATCAGTCCGTGTTCCACCCTCCCCGTCCCTGTCCCACCGATCCCTGGGTTAGAGAGAGAGGGTGAATCAGTCGGTGTTCCCCCTCCCCGTCCCTGTCCCACCATCCCCTCGGTTAGAGAGAGGGGGGGTGAATCAGTCCGTGTTCCCCCATCCCCGTCCCTGTCCCACCGACCCCTGGGTTATAGAGAGAGGGGGTGAATCAGTCCGTGTTCCCCCCTCCCCATCCCTGTCCCACCAACCCCTGGGTTAGAGAGAGGGGTGAATCAGTCCATGTTCCCCCATCCTCGTCCCTGTCCCACCGACCCCTTGGTTAGAGAGAAGGGGGTGAATCAGTCCGTGTTCCCCCATCCCCGTCCCTGTCCCACCGACCCCTGGGTTATAGAGAGAGGGGGTGAATCAGTCCGTGTTCCCCCCTCCCCATCCCTGTCCCACCAACCCCTGGGTTAGAGAGAGGGGTGAATCAGTCCATGTTCCCCCATCCTCGTCCCTGTCCCACCGACCCCTTGGTTAGAGAGAAGGGGGTGAATCGGTCCGTGTTCCCCCTCCCCGTCCCTGTCCCACCGACCCCTGGGTTATAGAGAGGGGGGGTGAATCAGTCCGTGTTCCCCCCTCCCCGTCCCTGTCCCACCGACCCGGTTAGAGAGAGGGGGGTGAATCAGTCCATGTTCCCCCTCCCCGTCCCTGTCCCACTGACCCCTGGGTTAGAGAGAGAGGGGGGTGAATCACTGCGTGTTCCCCCCTCCCCGTCCCTGACCCACTGACCACTGGGTTAGAGAGAGAGGGGGGTGAATCACTCCGTTCCCCCTCCCCGTCCCTGTCCCACCGACCCCTGGGTTAGAGAGAGAGGGGGGTGAATCACTCCGTTCCCCCTCCCCGTCCCTGTCCCACCGACCCCTGGGTTATAGAGAGGGGGGTGAATCAGTCCGTGTTCCCCCCTCCCCGTCCCTGTCCCACCGACCCCTGGGTTAGAGAGAGAGGGGGGTGAATCAGTCCATGTTCCCCCCTCCCCGTCCCTGTCCCACTGACCCCTGGGTTAGAGAGAGAGAGAGGGGTGAATCAGTCCGTGTTCCCCCCCTCCCCGTCCCTGTCCCACTGACCCCTGGGTTAGAGAGAGAGGGGTGAATCAGTCCGTGTTCCCCCTCCCCGTCCCTGTCCCACTGACCCCTGGGTTAGAGAGAGAGGGGGGTGAATCAGTCTGTGTTCCCCCCTCCCCGTCCCTGTCCCACTGACCCCTTGGTTAGAGAGAGAGGGGGGTGAATCAGTCCGTTTTCCCCCCTCCCCGTTCCTGTCCCACCGACCCCTGGGTTAGAGAGAGAGAGCGGTGAATCAGTCCGTGTTCCCCCTCCCCGTCCCTGTCCCACCGACCCCTGGGTTAGAGAGAGAGGGGGGTGAATCAGTCCGTTTTCCCCCCTCCCCGTCCCTGTCCCACCGACCCCTGCGTTAGATAGAGAGGGGGGTTGAATCAGTCCGTGTTCCCCCCTCCCCGTCCCTGTCCCACCGACCCCTGGGTTAGAGAGAGAGGGGGGGGGTGAATCACTGCGTGTTCCTCCCTCCCCGTCCCTGTCCCACTGACCCCTGGGTTAGAGAGAGGGGGGTGAATCAGTCCGTGTTCCCCCCTCCCCGTCCCTGTCCCACCGACCCCTGGGTTAGAGAGAGGGGGGTGAATCAGTCCGTGTTCCCCCCTCCCCGTCCCTGTCCCACCGACCCCTGGGTTAGAGAGAGGGGGTGAATCAGTCCGTGTTCCCCCCCCCTCCCCGTCC
>NW_026779661.1:0-82058 GCF_030144855.1 Hypanus sabinus
GGGAGAGAGGGAGAGAGAGGGAGAGGGAGAGGGAGACAGAGAGTGAGAGGGAGAGGGAGAGGGAGAGACAGACAGAGAGAAAGGGGCAGAGAGAGAGAGAGAGAGAGAGAGAGAGAGAGAGAGAGAGAGAGAGAGAGAGAGAGAGAGAGAGAAACAGAGACAATAACGAAGGAATTAACTGTCGGCAACTGGGTTCCCTCCAGTACGATGCGGATCAGATCACTGAGTCGTCAATAAATATTCTTTGCGACGGTCTTTCTGTGGTTTTACACGTGGCTGATTATTATTTTTCATGTCATCCTTATATACTAGTAGATTAACAATCTTCAACATATCTACTTGTGTCTCAATTTCCTGTAAAATCCTGATGCTGTTGAACCAAAAATTAGCAAGAAAAATATAGTGTTTTCCTTACAGTCCATAAGCCTCCCCACATCGCATACCACGCCTAGGCCGCAGACATACATGTGTGCAATGTGTTGGAGTGATAGGATGCTCTTTAATCCGGACAAAATCAGCATTTTCCTATAAAATTACTTTCTATTTATCGGCAAGCAAACGTGTCGCAGTAACTTTGTACAATTTACCCTCGATTGATTAGGGTAAATAAGAGGATTGAGAATAAACATCCACCAGTATATGTTAAGTTATATTTACTATATTACTGACACCTTTGGACATCAGAAAAAAATACATCTGACGAAAGCTGTAATTGAAGTAAACACGATATTTTTATTTTCCTGGTGTGTTCAATTATCTGCAGCACTGAAAACAAGCTGAAAACGTACTTTAGGTTCTTTATCCACTTCTCCACTTGAAAATGCTCAGAATTTTTTTTTTCTGCAGATGGACCAAATAAAAGTTGTAAAGATCTCCTTTCCTCTGTTAGACTGCAGTTCAGATTTGAGCGAACACTGAACTTCCACCCTCCAGCCCACCGATCAGGGGTCCATGCAGTTATGTTAGTTGGTGTAAGATGGTCGTATGAGTAACTGGTGTTTATCACAGGACCCGGTTATGCGACCATCCACTAACGTCGCATAGATAATCTTTGAAGTGCGCTGATTGTCGCTGGGGTAATCGAGCGCAGGGACGATTTACTGCCGTTTTAGTCAATTGACATTAACGATTAGAATGAGATCGTGTTGCAGTTTCTGGAGGAGATTCTGGAGAGGGAACGATCTTTACCAAAGGGACGGGTTACTCTTGAATCAGAGGGGTCTAATGCGCTGGCGGGCAGGTAGGCTGGAATTTTCTGGGGGTTTAACAAAATTGCATTCAGTCGGATAAGATGGAAAGTAAAAGGTGAGAAAAATAGGAATGGGTGAATACTGGACTGAAGGCGTTCGATTTGAATGCACGCAGTATACTGGACATGGTTGAAGAACTCGCAGAGTTTCATGTGAGAATACGAGTATAGGCTGTTGTAAGAATCACTGAATCGTTGTTGAAGGAAGATTATAACTTGGAGCTTAATGTCAATGATATACATTGCAGTAAAAGGCTAGCCAAGAATGGAGAAGGGGCAGTGATGCTCTGTTGGTTAAACGTGAAATTAAATAATTTAAAAGGGGTGATATGGGGTTGCAAGGTGTTGAATCATTGTGGATAGAACAATGAACTGTAAGGATAAAAACCATTATGTGAGTTATATTTACAGACAACCCAAACCAGAATAATGTTTTGGTCTACAAAATATAACATGAGGTAGAAAACGCCTGCCGAAAGGGCAGTATGATAATCGTCATGATGGTTTAAAATATTGCGCAAGACTGGGGAAATCATGCTGATCCTGGACTCCAAGAGACAGAATTTCGATAATGCCTGCGCGGTGGCTTTTCAGAGCAGCTCGAGGTTGAGCCCACAGTGATATTGTGTAATGAGCCGGAATTGATCAGAGGGCTTTGGTGAAAATGATCACGTTGTGATCGAATTCACCCTCAAAAGTGAAAAAATTAAGAGGATGAATCAGAATTACAGTGGAGTAGAGGGAATTACAGAGCCATTAGAGAGGAGTTCGCCAGAATCGATTGGAAATGAACACAGGCAGGCAGGACAGCAGAACAGTCTGTAGTTTCCGAAAGGAATTTCGAAAGCACACAACATATGTTTTCTAAATTGGAGATGTGTTATTAAGGAAGATGATACAACCGTGGCACAGAACACTATACAATTCAACATCATAGGCATAGAGAAGGCATGCAATACAATAAGTATTAGCGGGAAGTTAAATGATTGGGAAATTTTATATGCCAGCAGAAGGCAAAATAAAACTCATTGAAAGTTAAAGAAGGAATACCATATAATCCTAGCAAATATGATTAAAGAAGATATCAAAAGTTTATTTATTCAGATACGCAAAGTGTACGAGCGAGGCGAAAGTGGAAAGCAATGATCGAGAGACGGTAATGGGGGATAACAAAATGGTGGACGCATTGAATAAGCATTTTGCATCAATTTTCAAGTCCAGTCAATTCGTCACTTTTAACTGTCATTTCGACCATAACTGCTACTACAGTCCATTGTAAAACTGAGACAACTTTTTTCAGGATCATGGTGTTACATGACACAGTACAAAATCTGGACTGAACTACGTAAAAAACAACACAGAAAAAAAAAACTACACTAGACTACAGACCTACCCAGGACTGCATAAAGTATACAAAACAGTGCAGGCATTACAATAAATGATAAACAAGACAGTAGGGCAGTACGGCTTCAGTCCAGGCTCTGAATATTGAGGAGTTTGATAACTTGGGGGAAGAAACTGTTACATAGTCAGGTCGTGAGAGCCCGAATGCTTCGGTGCCTTTTCCCAGATGCCAGGAGGGAGAAGAGTTTGTACGAGGGGTACATGGGGTCCTTCATATTTCTGTTTGCTTTGCGGATGCAGCGTGTAGTGTAAATGTCCGTGATAGCGGGAAGAGAGACCCCGACTATCTTCTCCGCTGATCTCACTATCCGCTGCAGGGTCTTGCCATCCGAGATGATGCAATTTCCGAACCAGGCAATGATGCAGCTGCTCAGTATATTCAATACATCCCCTATAGAATCTGATGAGGATGGGGGTTGGGTGGGAGATGGACTTTCCTCAGCCTTCGCAGAAAGTAGAGACGCTGCTGGGCTTTCTTTGCTATGGAGCTGATGTTGAGGGACCAGGAGAGATTCTCCGCCCCGTGAACACCCAGAAATTTGGTGCTCATAACGATCTCTACCGTTCAGCGGGGAGTGGTCGCTCCGTGCCCTCCGGAAGTCAACAACCATCTTATTTGTTTTGTTCATATTCAGAGACAGGTTGTTGGCTCTGCACCAGTCCGTTAGCCGCTGCACCTCCTCTCTGTAAGCTGACTCGTCGTTCTTGCTGATGAGACCCACCACGGTCGTGTCATCGGCGAACTTGATGATATGGTTTGAGCTGTGTGTTGCAGCACAGTCGTGGGTCAGCAGAGTGAACAGCAGTGGACTGACCACAGCCCTGGCGGGGAGGGGGGGTAGTGTGTCTTTGGAATTCTCTTCCTCAAAGGAAAAAAAGAAAAAGCAGGAGATTTTTTTTTTATGTTTAATTCCGCAGAACACAGTCAGTTTCTTGACAGTCAATGGAGTGACGTGTTGCAGGCTGTGCAGGCTTGGGCCGCTGAAATCAGAGTTCAGTTGAGGTCAGAGAATCAGAGAATGGTGGAACAGAACGGAGAGGCCGAATGTCCTGCTACTAATTCAATATGCCAGCAGCAGCCTCCTCCAAATAAGAGTCCCAGTGAGATTAATTTTCAGAGTTTTTCCATCCGTCCCTGATGAAAAACGGTTGATGTATGTATAAATTAAATGCGATGTCAGGCAAATTCTACAGCCAGGAAATGGTCTAAATTTCATGTGATGGCGCTGTGATCTAACAATTCGTTTCCTGTCAGTGAACAATAAACTGAAGCAGAATGGCATCCTTGTCTTGCTGTCGACTTTGACGAGTACTTATCTCTGGAAGATGGTAATCTCGGCACAACCGCTCACGAGTTGCCCATTACCAAAATGTTACAACTGCGGACAACTGTTAAAGATGGCTTTTAAAAGGACCAACAAAAAATCATTGCAGGTCCAGGCTACGGGAGCACAGTTAAATCTGGAGAAAGGGATGTCCGCTGATCGAAAGAGGACATTATTCCAAATGCATAATATTCCATCAGAGTTGAGAGCGCCCTTCCTTCTGCTGTCTCTGTGTAATAAACCAAGAGCGATCTTTGCCCTGAGCTGTCGTTGGGGTTTATAATACGACAATAAACTGGTCCCCGGGTGAACAATAATTTCAGTATGACGGCACCAACCAAACGGAAACAGGATGCGGGTTATGATTCCGCTCTAGAGGTGGCAAAATTTCGCGCTCTTAAATATGAATTCTAGTTCGGACCACAAATTAGAAAGACTCATTCAAGCAAGGTGAGTCTTTGTGTGGTTTAACACAAGCGTTGTGGAACAAGGTGCGGCGTTACGTGCTGAATAGACTGAAGTTCAGGTTTATGAGCGTGTTATCAACTGACCATTGCTCAGGGTGTGTTAGGGACATAAAATTCAGATGACTGGATTCGCTGAAACCAGACCCAGGAGTCCTGCATCAGGCAGGAAGATGGACTGTATTCTGCAGTGTTATGGTGTTTTAATAAGCACACTTGTAACGGCAGTATTTTAATATTTCTACCATATCAATATTAATACTGAAATCGCGCGGCTTCACGGATCTGGGTGCTCGATTATTCTGTAAGTGTGTGTGTTTTTAGGTAAGACGAGGAAGCACTGGCAGTGATAGTTATATTAACAAATATTGTGGTAATTCTCACTGACAGCAGATAAAAATAGCAAATTCTACCATCATTGGGCGCTTTACCATGTATCTCCTGTCCCTAATAATGTGGCCACTGAGTGCATGTCCGGGGTCTTCTACTGTTCCCCGTCCATTCCAACGCTGACCACTGCGCTGTATTCGCTGGCATTCGATTACGACGGGGATTTGATTGCATTCGCTGTTATTTAGATGGAGGTGAGGAGATTTTATCCGCTGGTGGTTACATAAATGAATTAAGCTTTTGCTGGAGACATTGAACATCACGAGGATTCTGAAGAGGAATATCGAGAACATGTTTGCTACTATAGGGGTAGCTGAAACAAGTGAAGATAGATGAGGTTATTTTTCTGAGGTGGAATTAGTACGTCTTTGAAATTCGCTTCCTCAAAGAAAAAGTGTTTAATGTGTTTAATTCCGCAGAACACAGATTATTGACAGGCAAGGGAGTGAAGTGTTACAAACGGTCGCGAGGATCTGTCACTGAGATCACAGTCCTACAGTGATCATAGAGAATGATGGAACAGGACTGACGGGGCGAATGTCCAGTTACTAATTGAATATACCGGACGGCCGAGCTCTCTGCGCTGTGGGAACATCGAGCCATTGGTGGCGCCGTTGGACCCTCGGAGATGCGCAGGCGCGCTGCCGACACCAAGTATTGCCCGCTGTTGTACCGTCCGGGCGGCGCTGAGGAAGGAGCTATTACCGGGTGTGTGTAAATCGGGGGCCGAGTGCGGTGTGAAGGGCCGGGACTGAGAGCCTGACGGCTGGAGGTTGAGTGAACTTGGCCTTTTCCCCTACGACAGATGGAGGATGAGATATGACCTGATAGAGATGTGTAAGATGATGAGAGGCATTGATCGTGTGGATAGTCAGAGGCTTTTTCTCAGGGCTGAAATGGCTAACACGAGAGGACACAGTTTTAACGTGATTGGAAATAGTACCGAGACGATGTCTGGGGTAAGGTTTTTCTACGCAGACAGTGGTGAGTGCGTGGAATGGGCTGCCGGCGCCGGTGGTGGAGGCGGATAAAGTAAGGTGTTCAGGAGAATTTTGGATAAGTACCTGGAGCTTGGAAGAATAGAGGGTTGATGGGTAACTCAGGCAAATTTCTAAAGTAAGTACATGTTTGGGACAGCACTGTGGCCGAAGGGCCTGTGCACTATGCTGTAGGTTCTCTACGTTTCTCTGCTTCTGTGTTCTCAGTTCATCCCATGCAGTCAATACTCACAGCATCCTTTCCTCCCACTATCATGCTGCTGTATTTACTATGCTGTAGGAACTCTACGTTTCTCTGCTTCTGTGTTCTCAGTTCATCCCATGCAGTCAATACTCACAGCATCCTTTCCTCCCACTATCATGCTGCAGTATTTACTATGCTGTACGTTCTCTACGTTTCTCTGGTTCTGTGTTCTCAGTTCATCCCATGCATTCAATGCTACCAGCATCCTTTCCTCACACTATCACTCTGTTACATTTGCTCCCGAGGCCACTGTCTCTACCCTGAGAGGCGGTGACCGCAGCGATAAAAACATTGTGCAACTCTTCCTGCAGCTATAGTGGGCCGTTACCCTGGAAACGGAGGAAGCAGCTCACCAAAAATAACCGAAAAGGGAAATAACAAACCTAACATCGTCTGCTATGAGTTTCATTATGACAAAGGTTAACACTGCAGCCATTTTGGAATGAAGAATCTAAAACTGTAAAGTCTGCCTTTAACGTTCTGCATTCACTTAATTCTCTAGTAGTCTGGCTAACAAAAATGATCAATAGTTAGCGATCAATAATGTATTAATCTCTGCCAGAAATATACCCAGTGACAGCCTCAATCACCATCTGTTGCAACAGACTCCACAGATCGACGACTGTTTGACTGAAGAAGTTTCTCTCATCTCAGTTTTAAAGGGAAGCTTGCTTATTCCGAGGCTGTCCTCTCAGACCCCAGACTCGCCGTCTGATGGAAATATCCTCCCCATGTCCACTATATCCTGGCTGTTCAGCATTCTGTAGGTTTAAATATGATCCCGTCCTCCTCTCTACTTCTGAACTCCTTAGAGTACAGGCCCAGAGTCATCAAATGCTTGTCCGATATAAACGCTCTCATTCCTGAGATTACTCTTGTGATCCACGTGAGCAACAGTTCTACTGAACACATTTCCAGGAATTACAGGGAATGTGGTACCAGGACAATATACAGGGGAAAAGTTGCGGTTTCTTCACTGTTCCACCAAGTATCCGCAAACATGCGCTTGTGCATACGTCCATTTCCAGAGGAACAAGCTTAGTGATTTGGGTTCATAATCGTTCATCAGAATGGCTTCAAATATTTTCCATTTTTGGTGGAGGTTTCCAGCATCCTGAGATTCCGCCGAATTTCCATCGATTGACAGACAGGTGACAGTGGCGGGGGACGGGGAGGAATTTCCAAACACAGATTGAACACCAAACTCACGGGTCTATTTCTACTGTTGCAAACACGGAACAGTCCATTCCCACAGTTTCTAACTGTAAGGGATGGGATGGTAACATATCCTCTCCTCGGAAAAGTAGTCATTACTTCCAAAGGAATTCCAGAAACAAACATCTGAACCCAGGACAGAAATACTCGTTCAACACCTCATAAACCTGGGCAGGTTGAACCCCGGGTCGATTGTAGTTGGATCTAAAATTGTGTTATCTCAGGACCCAACCTCACAGTGTCACACTGCTGAATCTGACACTCACCGACCCCCGAATCCTCAGACATCGTCCCCACATCTCTCAGCGAGTGGTGTAATCAGAAATCTCCCCACAACCAATGCCCAGCACCCCAAGCCTTTTGATTCACTGTGAAGGGAGGAACATCCAGACAACGGTAGCAGAGAGGCTGTTAACAGATAATCATTGCTGGGATACCGGCTGGACAGAGCTTGGACAAGATGGTTGATATAAATCATTGAGGTGATAGATATCTTTGATTTGGTGGGATACAGGTTGTACAGCGAATTTCCCAGATGGGGAGGAAATCCTAGTTTTGTGCTGAGGTACCGTTTCCCAGGTGGTAGCAGCTTCTCTGTAGGTTGCTTTATTGTTATTTGACATTCGGCCAATCCGTCTACTATCATCGGCAAATCTGATCAGCTGCTTAGAGCTGTGGGTGGCGACACAATCATGGGTATACAGAGAGTAAATGAGGGGGCCAAGGAGACAACCCTGTGGGTTATGAGTGCTGAAGGTCAGAGAGACAGAGGTGAGAGAGCCCACTCATACCACCTGCCAGCGATCTGACGGGAAGTCCAGGATTCAGCTACACAAGGCAGGGTGAAGGCCGAGGTCTTTGAGCTTTTTGTCGATACTTCACGCCTTCGTATGGCTACTGCTCTGCCCATGACTGCAAGGAACGGCAGAGAACATCAGAGAAACAAGCCTGGACTCTTCCTAAATTTCCCCCTGAATCTGAAAAGCAGACCGTGCACTCAGAGATACCCGCAACCCGGGATATTATTGCTGCAAACCAACGGACGGTTTCCTGTGATTATAAGCCAAAAGAGCAATAAAATGGACTGGAAATCACAATGTAACTCGACGTGCCCCTGCACCATATGTCTATCTGCACTGCACTTGCTCTGCAGTCATAATGCGTTGTTACAGTTAATGTTTGGTCATATATCAGCTCAATGTACTGTTGTAATGTATCGATCTGTGTGGATGGTACGTCAGCAAGATTTTCACTGTATCTCAGTACGTCATTAGAATAAACAAATTCCCCATTTTAATTGTGTGGAAATATTAGACAGACTGACCTTCTGCTTCGGAAATTCAGAGGGAAACTTAACTGAACTGTTTGCATTTCTGAAGAACACAAATAATTAGAAAATGTTTCAACCTTGCATTACGATCTGCTGTAAACGAGATCAGGTGACGGGTGGCGGGTCTCCCGTCTGAACCGGTGACTCTGCTCCTCGCCCCCTACACGCTGCCCGACCCATCCGCCGCATTACCCACATTATTCCATATTGACACCAGATACGTGTTTAGTTTTTCCCGCCTTACCTTTCAAGTCCCTTTCCCTCCACCTTCAGGTCACAGTTTCACGCGCTCCGTTCCGATTCCGGTCCGAAGCAGTTTTCAGACCCAAACCGGAAATTTCCAGCTTTCATTTAAAACAGTCCATGTTTATAAACACTAATTTCTATTCACATCTCTGCGGCCTCGCTGGACAGCAACACTAAAACATCTGTGAGAAACTGCAGGAGGTGGGCATTCAGCCCCTCTAACCATCAACAAGATGGCCCTTCTTCTCCCATCTCAGCCACATGTTTCTGTCCGATCCTTATTTTCTCGGTCCCTTCGGTCTCCATACATCTGCCGGCCGCAGTTTTATGTGAGGACGATCACCGAGTCTTCACCGCCATCTGTGGAGGGGATTTTCAGATATTCACCACCCTCGGAGTGGAGACATTTCCCCTCATCGCAGTCCCGGACATTCCACCCACTTTTTCAGAGACTGGGATCCCTGGTTCAACCGGTAATGATGTTGTGCATTTCAATGTGTTCACCTCTCAGTCCTCGATTCTCCAAATCACATTAGGTTATCACATTTGATCTTTCTTCATATGATGACCCCACCACTCCAGGGATCAGTCTGGTGAATCTTCATTGCACTCTCTATAACAAATACTCTCTAACCTCTCTTGATCCTCTATGGAATTAATTTCCATCTTCTGCAGCCCCGAGTAGCCCCAACCACTCTCCGCCCACCCCTCCCTGTCACTATTTCCACCTTCCCACCTTCCCCCTTTACCTGGATCCACCTCTCACACCCCAGCTCTTGCCCCATCCCCACCCCTCACCACTTTTCTCTGACTATTTCCCGTCCACTCTCAGTCCAGGGGGAGGGTCTCGGCCCGAAATTTTGACGGTCCATTTCGCTCCACAGAGTTCCTCCGGCAGTTTGTGCTTTGTTCTATATAAACCTTGTGTTAGTGTGGGGAGCGGGATTTTACACCATATTCCTGGTACAATCTCAAGAAAGTACAAATAATTGTCACTTTGCCTGAACCATTGGCCCCGCTTGCAGATCAATTCAATTCAATTCCTCTGTTGACTGCTGGGGGGTGGGGAGCAGGGAGGGGGTCTTTGGCAAGTGATTAGTAGTTCAGCCGTTAAACCGAAAAAGCTGTAGCACAGCAGTGCGTGTGTGATGTAAGGCACGGTGCTCGTGACAGCAGATGCAGATACTGTGAGATCATGCGTGACATCTGGCGCGTGGGGGGGGGGGGGTGGCTGCTCTGTGACGTCACGTGAAGGGGAGCGCTTCTATTTAAAAACACCTTTCGTTTCGTACGATTTGGTACAGTATAACTTAATTAGGGTTTCATGTCTGAATCCCCTGTTGTGTGATGTGAAGTCCTTTCTATTTGTCTGGCTATTCGTGGAGGGTGGGCAGCGTGGTGTTTGTCTCGAGTTGAGTCACAAATCCACAAATGTTTCTGGGCAACGCACAAAATTTTGGAGGAACACAGCGGTCCTGCTGAAGGGTCTCCGCCCGAAACGTCCACTGTATATCTTCCGTAGATGCTGCCCGGCCTGCTGAGTTCCTCCAGCATTTGTGTGCGTTCCTTGGATTTCCAGCATCTGCAGTTTTTCTCTTGTGTGTGAAATGTTTCAGGGGAGGACTTTCGGGACTGATCCGGTTTGGGATGGCTTCAGTCAGTGCAGTGTCTTGGTGTCTAGTACTTTAATAAACAACTGTTTTTTTCTTTTTTTAAAAAAAAAATAATACGAATCAGAATTTCCAGCGGGGTCCACACACAGTGTATTAGTCAACAGAAGTCCTCTATTCCCTGCAGTCTTTATCTCCTGGTAAACTCAACACCCTGACAGCGTGGACCACAGATACCCCTTCCTCAGAGTCAGGGAATCATTCTGACAACTGATCGCTGAGAGGAATTATATTTGTTGGTCATTAAATTTCGCTCGGACATGGAATGGATATGGTGTTCAGGGTGTCCCAGTGAAAGAGCCGGACGGCTGAGCTCTCTGCGCTGTGGGAACATCGAGCCTCGGAGATGCGCAGGCGCGCTGCCGACACCAAGTATTGCCCCCTGTTGTACCGTCCGGGCGGCGCTGAGAAAGGAGCTATTACCGGGTTTGTGTAAATCGGGGGCCGATTGCGGTGTGAGGGGCCGGGAATGTGCTCTGCTCTGTGCCTGTCCCGCTGCCCCGGTTTTAGCATTGCGATGGAGACCGGGCTGTGGGATCAGTTAGTTGTGGATCCCCAAGGGGTTTGGGGTAAAGGGGATCTGTCTGTGTGTCGGTAGAGGTTATGTGTGGACGTGTGTGAGTGGGGTGAGTAGTTGGAATGGTGTGTCGTCGTAGGCGGGTTGGGGTCTGTTGGGTGAAGGTGGGATGATAGGAAACTTCGTGACAAACTAAGTTGTAAACAAGGGAGGATCTGGTGAATTGGGTCAGCCAGCTCAGCTCGCGGGTCCTTCCAGGAAACATCAATACTCTCTTCATATTAATTACAGGTACCGTCCAACCTTGCTATTAAGATTGTGTTTGTTCCTGAGCCTCAGAGTCTGGGAACAGCTGGCACCGTCATGAACAGCGAGTGCAGATTGGAAATGGGGTCACTGACCTCTGCATCAAATAATGACAGCCTCCTCTGAGATATCAATGTCCTTAGAGTGGATTCAGATCTGGTGGCATATCGGGAGACTGAAAGGGAAAGGGAGTAGGCAAAGGGCTAAAGAGAGAGTTTTAATAGGGGAACATGTTTAGGGGTAAAGGGGTACAGAAGCTGTCTGATAGATTGTTTTAATTCCTTTATATAATCTCACAGACGGTGACTGAGGAAGAAGCTTGTTGACGGAGGATGCCCGGAGGTGAGCAGGTCAGAAACAGAATCAGAAATTGAATTGAATGGAGTTCAGTTATTACATCCTTCTCATACATGAGAAGTAAAAATCATCTAAATGTGAAATGTGCAAATATAGTAATTTATAATAGCTTAAAACAAATATAATTGTCAATGTAATCTAGAGTGTTCTCAAATCAGCGTGAGTTCATCAGTCTCATGTCCCAGTGGAAGAAACTGTCCCAGAGCCTGTAGGTCCTGGCTTTTATGCTTCCCGGATGCAGCAACCCGGGTTTAGGCAGTCGTCTCAAGTGAGGAGTTGGTCTGCAGCAACACAAACTAAATGCTGGTAGAACGCAGGCAGCATCGATAGGAAGAAGTACAGTCGACGTTTCGGGCTTCGTCAGGTTCAGCATGGTAATATTCTGTGGAAAGGTAGATAACGCGGCATCCAGGGAGAGCTGGCTAACTGGATGCACAGTTGTCTTGATAGCAGGAAGCAGGGAGTGATGGTGGGAGGCTGTTTATTGGACTCGAGGCCCGTATCTAGTGGTATTCCCCGGGGTTACACTCATTGATCTCTTTATTTATTGCTAATTAATTATATTTGCATTGTTGCAGTTTGTTGTCTTCTGTGCTCTACTTGATGTTTCATTGATCCTTGTACAGTTACTATTCTATAGATCTGCTGAGTCTGCCCGCATGAAGAAGAATTTCAGGGTTGTATGTGGTGAAATGTATGTACTCTGAAAATGAAATTGACTTTGCACACTGCAACTTGTCATCTCTACCAATAATTTGGTTGAGAGTGCACAGGCAATGGATAGTGAATTTGCAGCAAGTAACTTCAAACAATTACTGTTTTTGAAAGATAATCAGTATAAACACTCCCCTCCATTTCTCGCTCCTCACGACCACACCCTCCCCTTAATGTCTTCCCTCTCTGCCCCGTCTTCTCTCTCAACCCCGCAATGGGCAGACGTTCAGGGTGAAAGAAACATAGAAAACCTACAGCACAATGCTGGCCCTTCGGCCCGCAAATATGTGCCGAACATGTCCCTACCTTAGAAATTACTAGGCTAATAGCCCTCTATTTTCCAAAGCTCCATGTACCTATCCAAATGTCTCTTAAAAGACTCTATCGTATCTGCTGCCGCCACCGTTGTCGGCAGCCCATTCCATGCACTCACCACTCTCTGAGTAAAAAACATAACCCTGACACCTCCTCTGTACCTATGACACAACGCCTTAAATCCGTGTCCTCTTGTGGCAACCATTTCAGCCCTGGGAAAAAGCCTCTGACTATCCACACGATCAATGCCTCTCAACATCTCTTTCAGGTCACCTCTCATGCCTCCATCGCTCCAAGGAGTAAAGGCGGAGTTCACACAACCTATTGGCATAAGGCATGCTCCCTAATCCAGGCAACATCATTGTAAATCTCCTCTGCACCCGTTCTATGGCTTCCACATCCTTCCTGTAGTGAGGTGACCAGAACTGAGCACTGTACTCCAAGTGGGGTTAGACCAGGGTCCTATATAGCTGAAACATTTCCTCTCGGCACGTAAATTCAATTCCAGTATTTATGAAGGCCAATACACCGTACGCCTTCTTAACCACAGAGTCAACCTGCGCAGCGGTTTTGAGTGTCCTATGGACTCGGATTCGAAGATCCCTCTGATTCTCCGCACTGCCCAGATTCTGACAATTAATATTATACTCAGTCATTTTATTTGACCTACCAAAATGAACCATGTCGCACTTATCTGGGTTGAACTCCATCTGTCACTTCTCAACCCAGTTTTGCATCCTATCATCGTCCCGCTGTATCCTCTGACAGCCCTCCACACTATCCACAACACCCCCAACCATTGTGTCATCAGCAAGTTTACGAACTCACCCCTCCACTTCTTCATTCAGGTCATTTACAAAAGTCACGAAGAGTAAGGGCCCCAGAACAGATCCCTGAGGCACTCCGGTGCTGACCGTCCTCCATGCAGAATATGACCCGTCTACAACCACTCTTTGCCTTCGGCGGGCAAGCCACGTCTGGACCCACAAAGCAATGTCCCCTGGATCCCATGCCTCCTTACTTTCTCAATAAGCTTTGCATGGGGTACCTTATCAAATGCCTTGCTAAAATCCATATACACTACATCTACTGCTGTTCCTTCATCAACGTGTTTATTCACATCCTCAGAAGATTCAATCAGGCTAGTAAGGCACGACCTGCCCTTGACAAAGCCATGCTGACTATTAGTAATCATATTATACCTCTCCAAATGTTCATAATTCGTCCCCTCCAAGGATCTTCTCCATCAAATTACCAAATAATGAGATAAGACTCAATGGTCTATAATTTCCTGGGCTTCCTCTACTCTCTTTCTTGAATAAAGGAACAACACCCGCAACTCTCCATTGATCTGGAACCTCTTCCGTCTCCATGGATGATGCAAAGATCATCGCCAGAGGCTCAGTAATCTCTCCCCTCACCTCCCACAGAAGACTGGGGTACCTCTCATCCGGTCCCAGGAACGTATCTAACTCGATGTTTTCCAAAAGCCGCAGCACATCCTGTTTCTTAAAATCTACATGCTCAAGCTTTTCAGTCTGGTGCAAATCATCACTACAAACACCAAGATCCTTTTCCTTAGTGAATACTGAAGTAAAGTATTCATTAAGGACCTATGCTATTTCCTCCGGTTCCATACATTCTTCCCCACTGTCACACTTGATATTTCAGGGTGGAAGGTGAAATATTCTTGGGGAACCTGAAGGGGAATTCTTCACTCAGAAGTTCGTGAGACTGTGGAATGAGCTGCCAGTGGAAGTGGTATATGTGGGTTCGATTGAGACACTGAAGAGAAATTTGGGTAAGGACATGGATGGGAGGTTTATGCAGGTAGTTGGCAGTAAAAACAAAAACGGGTCGGTATTGACCAGAAGGGTCGAACGGCCTGTTTCAGTGTTGCTGGGCTCTGTGGCTCTAATAATATTCTGAACTGTAATTTCCCCAGTCAGTACTTTGCTGCTAATGACTGAACCCGGTAATTTGCAGAATTGGTGAAGAAGCTGCTCAGTGACTCTTCCTGTGCTCAGTGTTACTGGGACGTCCCATCATGGAGCAGATATTGTCTTCTCCATTCTCTTTCACTAAGTCTGTTACTCAACACTTCCCATATTTACAGGAAATCACAGAACTCACAGAGAAAGAAACCGCAACAGAGGATTCCTCGCATTTCCTCAAACCTTCTGATGGGGAAAGGCTGCCAGTCCCAGGGAGTGATGTGGGAATCCTTTGTGGAAATGAGCAATAAGTTAGCAAAGGTGGACAAAATGCTGAAAGTAGTTCTGAAGTTCGGTACGGTAATACAACACACAGAATTGGAAATCACATTGAAACATCGTGGGTGTAAGAAAGTACGTCAACAAAGTTCGGCCCATAATGTTGTGCTGAACCAACGAAATTAGCAACCAAATGGCCATTAAACTGATTCTTTGTGGCAGCATAATATCCACCTCTGTCCATTTTCCTCACATTTATGCGCCTGTCTTTCTTTCTTTAAATATATTTATTAATTTTAAACAAATAAATGAAACATGAATACAGAGAGTCTGAGAGTACATAATTAATAGGTTAAAATACAAATACAAATAGATAATAATCCTTATATAATAACCTCCCAAACTCATAGTAATTACGAAAAATGGAGTGAGTAAATAAAAAAAAAAACTAAATAGGAAGAAACCTAACCAACATGGGCCATTGCATTATGTCAAATATACACAGCAGCGTCAATAACTCCGCACCTCAATCCAAATAATTAAGGATAATAAAAGTAAGGTTCAGGGAAAGTCAGTTTAGCTCATATGAAAATGTTGAATAAATGGTCTCCAAGTTTCTTCAAACTTAACTGGGGTCAAAATAACACTTCTAATTTTTTCTAAGCTCAAACAAGAAATAGTTTGAGAAAACCACTGAAATATAGTTGGAGAATTAATTTCCTTCCAATTCAATAGGATAGATCATCTAGCCATTATTGTGACAAATGCAATCATCCGCCAGGCTGAGAGGGATAAACAAATATTATCCACCACTGGTAAACCGAAAATTGCAGTAATAGTTTGCCATTTGATACTCAGAACTGTTGAAATAGGACCAAAAACATCTTTCCAATAATTTTGCAAACAAGGGCAAGACCAAGACATGTGGGTCAATGAAGCAACTTCAGAATGACATCTGTCACAGGTTGGATGAACACAAGAATAAAGTCGAGCAAGTTTATCCTTGGACATGTGAGCCCTATGTACAACCTTAAGTTGTATTAGGGCATGTTTAGCACAAATAGAGGAAGAATTGACTAATTGAATAATGTTCTCCCACTGCTCAGTGGGCATAAGAAAATGAAGTTCTTTTTCTCATTCCTTCTTAATTTTTTTCTGATACTTCTGGCTGTATTTTCATGCTCATATTATATATGGTGGCTACGAAATCCTTCTCACAAGGATTCAGGGCTAAAAAAAAAAGTGGTTAAGGAAAATTATATTTATTAGATAGCAGTTCAAAGGACAGAAAACTATTATCTAAATATGGATCACGAAAACATGTTATACCTTTTATTTTCCATAATACAAAGGCTTGATCCATAGAAGAGGGCCAAAAAATAAAGTTAGAGATGATAGTGCTTGATAGGACAAAATTATTCAAGCTAAAAAAATTACGACATTTGAACTATATTCGCAATGTATGTTTAACTATAGGATTAGTTATTTGTTTATTCAATTTAGATAAAGAAAAGGGAAGTAAAAATCCTAAAATTGAAAACAATGAATAATCTTGTACAGATTTGCATTCCAAATTTACCCATTGTGGGCAAGATGCTATAATCGATTGTTGTGTCCAAAATATTAAATATCGAATATTAACTGCCCAATAGTAACATCTTAGATTTGGCAAAGCCAAACCACCCTCCTTCTTAGACTTCGGTAAATATTTTTTGCTTAGTCTAGGATTTTTATTCTGCCGCACATACGAGGATATTTTGGAGTCAATAACATCAGAAAAGATTTAGGAAAAAAATTGGTAATGGTTGGAATAAATATAAAACACTGGGTAATACTATCATCTTAATATCATTAATTCGACCAGCCAATGACAAAGATAATGGGGGCCACCTACTAACAAGTTGCTTAATTTGGGCAATTAAAGGTAAAAAAATTAACTTTAAATGAATTCTAATGTTTCTTGGTAATTTTAATGCCTGTTATGAAGGATGAACAGTTCGGATGGGCAGAAGGGTGCAGTGTTGCCCATGTCCGCCCCCCCGGCAGAATTATAAACCGTTACTGTTGCTGTGCTGCTCATGAGAGATAGAGCTGGAAAAGAAAACATGCAAGAACATCTGCTACAGATAAGAGAGTGGAGAGAGACTTGTTGATTCACCGTATTCTGACTTCTGAGAGGGTTATTTATCTTGTACCATTCTGTTCATTAACATTCCTCAGTGGACAGCAGGGATAAAAGTCAGGGCTGGTGAGACACCCTTCGGACGCACCAGGAGACACACTAGTGGACACTGTTTGAGAGTTGGAACCGACGGGAAGCTGTGGGGCATCGGAGACTGGACCAGGAGCTCGGTCAGTTAAATTCACAGTGTTATCGCAGGGCCGGCAGGGACTTGTGTGTGTGTCCACTCATGCCATAGTGATGAGTTCACCACAAAGGAACGGTCTAACTGAATGACAGAGGGGTCATAACTGAATGGCCACAACGATATGACGGATCAAGAACGCAAAGGATGGTTTGCCTCACTGTAGCTGGTACATCTCGCTCGCTCGCTCTCTCTCTCTCTCTCTACTCTCCAACGATTACAATGCAACAACCATATCTACCTCAGCACGTATGAACTGAACTGAACTTTATACTTTACGATGTCAATTCATTATCCCCTAGACATCGATAGAGCTTGTTTATTATTGCTTATTATTATTCCCACACTTTTAGGTTTATTATTGCTAACGTGTATTATCTATATATTTGTATTATTAGTATTGCTTTGCTTATTTTACTAATAAACACTTTTGAATATAGTACCACCAGACTCCAACGGATTCTTCTTTCTCTGCTGGTCAGACACCCAGCCACGGGGTACGTAACATACCCAAATAATTAAAATCATCTGTGACAACTTTAAATGGTAAATGTTTATAAATTGGAACTTCCATATTTAATGGTAATAATTTATACATATTAAAATTCAGTTTGTAACCAGAAAAACTACTAAACTGAGCAAGCAAGGACGAAATAGCCGGAATGGATCTTTCAGGGTCAGATATGTGTAGTAACAACTCATCAGCATATAATGATAACTTATACGTCCCTTCCCCACGAGTAATACCCGAAATATTAGGTAATTCACGAATGGCTATAGCTAAAGGTTCCAAAACAATGTCAAATAGTAAGGGACTTAATGGACAGCCTTGCCTTGTACCATGGAAAAACCGAAAAAAAGGAGATCTTTGATTATTGGTAAAGACCGAAGCCAAGGATTTATAGTATATTATTTTATACCATGATATAAATTTCGAACTAAAATTAAAATGCTGCAACGTATTAAATAAATATGGCCATTCAACTCTATCAAACGCTTTTTCAGCATCTAAGAAAATAACACATTCTGGTATTTTGGATGAAGGAGTATAAATAATGTTAATTAATTTTCAGATATTAAAAGATGAATAACGGTTTTTAATAAATTCAGTATGATCTTCAGGGATAATTCGAGGTAATATGTTTTCTAATCTAGTGGCCGAAACTTTGCTAAAAATCTTAGAGTCCCTAATCAGCAAAGATATGGGCTGATAGGATACACGTTCAGTGGGGTCTTTATCTTTTTTTAAGAATTAAGGAGATAGAGGCATCATAAAAAGATTGTGGGAATTTACATAAAATTAACACATCTTTAAAAATTTTACAAAGCCAAGGGAAGAGTATAGAGAAAACGGATTTTAAAAAAATTCTGCAGTATAACCATCCGGATCAGGGGCTTTCCATGAATACATTGAAAAATTCGCCTCTTTTATTTAGATTTCCGTTATAGGAGTATCTAGAAATACATTATATTCTGTTGTTAATTTGGGGATATTCAATTTTCTTAAAAAATCATCCATTATAGAAGAATCCTCAACAAATTCTGATTGATATGAAGAATTGTAAAAATCTTGAAAGGCTTTATTTATCTCTTTATGATCAATCGACAATGTGCCATCTCGTTTACTAATCTTAGTAATTTGTCGTTTAACTGGAGCAGTTTTCAATTGATTAGCCAATAGTTTACCAGATTTATCTCCATGTACATAGAACTGGGTTCCAGATTTAATTATCTGATTTTCAGTCGAAGAGGATAATAACAGACTATGCTCCATCTGAAGTTCAACTCTTTCTTTATAAAGTTCGTTGCTGGGTGTCACTGAATAAATCTTATCAATTGCTTTAATTTTATCAACTAATGTTGATATTTCAAAATTAGTTCGTTTCCTAACTCCAGCAGAGTATGAAATGATCTGTCCACGAATAAATGCTTTAAAAATGTCCCATAAAGATCCACTAGGGATCTCTGCAGTAGAATCTGTTGAGAAACACAAATCACTTTGTTGTTTAATAAAATTAAGAAATTCTGAGTCCTGCAATAAAGGAGTTGAACATCCAAGATTTAGCGTTAGAAGATGAATCCATTCTCTTAACAGATAGCTTCAAATGGGCATGGTCAGAAATGGTAACATAATCATATTTACAATCAATAACTTCGGTACGTAAATGAAGATAAATAAAGAAGTAGTCCATTCTTGAATAATTTTGATAAACATGAGAAAAGTATGAAAAGTCTTTGTCATTGGGGTGTAAAAAATGCCAAATATCGGAAATTGCAGAATCAATCATAAAGGAATTAATAAGAAAGGCCGATTTATTCGGGAGAGCTTGTGTGGGCTTAGATCTATCTAACGAAGGGTTTAAGCAGCAGTTAAAATCCCCACCCATCATCAACATGTACTGATTCAAATTAGGAAAGGATGTAAACAGACACTTAAAAATTCAGGGCAGTCAGTGTTTGGAGCATAAACGTCAACTAAAGCAACTTTTTGATTAAAAAGTAAACTAGTAAGAAGCAAAAATCTACCTTATGGGTCCGAAATTGTTTCATAGTTTATAAAGGAGGTTGAAGAATCTATAAAAATGGAAAGGCCTCTTACTTTGGCTTGGGAATTCGAGTGATACAGTTTTTCCTTCCAAAACCTGAAAAAAACGTTCACGATCCATTTCCTCACATGTGTCTCCTGGACAAAGACAATATTAGCATTCAGTCGGTGGAATGCTTTGAATATTTTTTCCGTTTGACGGATGATTTAAACCATTAGTATTCCAAGAATCAAAATTAATAATCTTATCCATATTGCCAATATTTATTACAATTAACACATAAGGTTAAAAAAAAAGATGATCTCATGAATCCGGAAGAGGGAAGTAAGTTCAAGGAACAATCGGAAGTTCTGACATTGCAACCATTTTTGTAGTTTCGAGTCAGCCAATGACATATAACTAAGCGTGAAGCAAGCAAAAGGAAAGATCCCCCTCCCTCCACCCTCAAAACCCCAGGAAAAAAAAGCCAAAAAGAGGCAAGCAGGCAATCTAATACTAAATTCATCCCCATGTCTCAAGACGGCAACTCAAACACAAAAGAAAAAAAAGACACAAACCACCCATATTTTAAGAAAGGGTTAGTATAACAAATATTAAACTATAAGATTATTATTCTATATATATATAAAAAAAGATTTAAAAAAGTCAAAAAAATTTAAACTTATGTGACGTATCCCAGCACTAAGGTCTTTGGGGAAAAGAAACGACATCTTAGAAAAGTTTTTATTATAAAAAAACCCTTAATATTTAAACGTTAAAAGTATAAAAAATGTATATAAATTTAAAAGAAAAACCTAATGAGTTAGTTTCAGAACTAACAGAACAATAATATTAAAGGAACGAACTCAGGATAAACCAATAAAAACGGACATTTACCGTTGGTAAGAAATACACTGTTAACAATCACGTAAAAAATCATCAAATTATAAAAGATCCAAATCTATAGACTAATGATTACATTAGTCAACCCGTAGTAAAAAAAAAGTACTATTCTTTAAGGAATGTTTGAGCATCCGCTGGAGATTTGAACAGCCGATAGGTCCCATCATTGAGGGTAACTCTCAATTGTACAGGAAATAACAGCGCTTGATTGTAGCCGTCCTGATGAATTTCCGACATAACCGATTTAAAAGCCATTCTTGCCCTTAAAACTTCGGGACTTTAGTCTTCCGGAATACGAAATTTGAAATCATTAAAACTGATCATACACTTTTTCCGGGAAGCCCGAATCAAACGTTCTTTGGTATGAGGATAATGGATCCGGAGTATCACTGGACTTGGTTTCGTACCTGAAGCTGGTTGAAAACGGGAAATGCGATGTGCACGGTCGATTATTGGAGAGGTATCTAGTACTTCTGAGCCGAAGACGTCTAATAAAAATTTAGAGAAAAATACAGTGAGATCACCGTTCTCAAAATTTTCCGGAGGCCCAATTATGTCTTTTGTCTTCGAGAGCGGTTTTCAAGATCAGTGATTTTAGATTTATAACGATCCAGCAGTTGGGACGTGGAAGCTTGCTGTTATTGCAGAGTTTCAATTTTGCGATCTTTCTGGCGAGCGGCATCTACAAGAACTAAAATTCTTGCTTGCTGTTGTTGTGAATCCAGTGTAATTGATTGAAGCTTTGCATCGACTGTCTTTAAAATTTCGTCGAACGTAGAAAGCTTTGAGGTTAATTTATTCTCCAGTTTTTCAAGTCTCTCGTCCATAAGTTTCGCTATTGCTTCCAGAGTTAACGGTTCTCTCGTCTGTTTCGATTCCTTTTGTTTGGACATTTCAACGGGTTGAAAATGATTTAAACGGATGAAAAAGATTTTATAAGTATGAACCCCTTTAGAATAGGTATAAACTGGTCAATTAGGGGGCGCTTATTGGTAGAAAAAAGCAAAAGGATTGGAGCGAAGCCTAAAACTGTTTCACTCCGTAAGCGCCACCTTGAGACTCCTCGAGAATCAGCTTCTCGTGTTGCTTGTTAATAATCTGAATAAATCAGTTTTCACGGAATCCCGGCATTTTGGGGATGGGTTTGCTGAGCGTGCTGTGGAGCGTTGGTGAGAGTATCGCCTCCCTAAAATATGAACCATATTCAGATTTAATTAGAAAGCGAATGTGGATCATTTGTACATGATTTAAGAAAATCAATTTGAAAAGGAATAAACCGTGTGCTTATTTATTAGTTTTCATAGAAGGTACTCAAATATTTAGACGTAGATCTCTGACTCCTGTAAGGACTGATTTCCGTAACCAGGCATCTCGCGGGGTAACATCGAATATAATGTCTGCAGGATCGGGAATAGAGGATCGTCTTCTATTGCGGAGGGGTGTCTGGTCAATTGAGGAGGTTCTGGTACAGCTGAGTGGCACTGCCGATCACGAAATAAATGGAACCACACAACGTAAGCTAAACTAACACAGGATCTTTGAAAGGCTATGTAACGCCTTTCCAAAATTTGTATTCTTGTACTAATTACGGAGAAAGAATATTTTCTATTCTCAATATCTGCTGAAGTTTTTGGAGGCTGTTGTGCCGTATTCGAAAAGTTTTTGCCCCCCTTTTTCACTGATTCAGATGATACGGCTTGACAGATCTTGAAATATGGAATAAGGGTGTTATTGACCGTAGATCTCTGCTGATTTACAGAGATCCAGTGTTGGGTGCAAATAGTCTGGTTTCTTTAACATTGAAATGACGCTTGTCCTAATTCAATACTGTGTTCCATCTGGCCCATTCCACACATTCATACATTTTATTCCTACCTCGAAATAATTCTTATAATATACGAATGATAAACTTTCAGTTATCAGCATCGGGATGTTTTAAATGATATGTTTTATTTTCCTATCAAACTGAAAGCGCGGAACCTTTACAAAACGTTGCCTGTTGTAAGACGTGTGCGAGCTGGAACTGTTTTCTACTTCGGGGAGAAAGCCTTAGATGATCTTACATTTGTCTTGATCAATTCCCGGATAAGCGTCCAAGGAGACAGTATCAACGTTTTCAACTCTGCCCTGAAGTTAGTTTGGGTGGCTGCATAAATACACGTGCTTGTACAGGAACTCATGTTCGTGAGCAGAACCCCGGTTTGAGCAGCGATATATCGGGCAGAGTAATAGTCGCGATCAAAATACATGGTTAGGCTGGCGATAAAATCGGTGACTGCCGATGGCAGCCAAAATAGCATGAAGCAGAACAGTAATACAGTAATATGATGCCCTTTTTCCTGTTTTCCATTTCCGGGTCACGTTCAATCTTACTCTTATGGGTTCGGAAGCCCCTCCGGGATTTGCTGGCCAGCAAGATATGCCTGGCCGTCATCCCATTACATAGAATTATTAAACCAAAAGCACACACCAGGTTTTGAAAGGATTTTAATCTGCTGAGCGCGACGAACGTTGGCGAGTTGAAGATGTCCAATTTCGGGCGAATACCCCACGAAATATTTCCAATTATCCGTTGAGGCTGAAATGCAAACAAGAGGGGTATATTCTCCAAGCAAAGCCCCGCCAGTATTACTGCTGCCAGGATTCTGGCTGTCCTCACTCTGCAGTATTTTGTTTTAAACTTCTGACAACATATGGCAACATATCGATCACAGGTGAAGGCCACCGTGTACCACCGTGATAGTTCCAGAGTGACCGCCAGCACGTAGATCGTTGCTTTAAGGACTTCCGTATACTGCAGAAATGAACTTGACAGGCGGAATATTAAAATCTCATAGACAAGGACATTAATGAGAATGACCGATAGATCATCGTCATGCAGGCAGAGATGCATTTGGAAAGACCGCATTTTCCCCGGGACAGAATAATAATTGTTAACAAATTAGCTGCAACAGAAAAAAAGACACAACAGATAAAGACATCCCTGAAGGAGGAAGACTGGTGAATCTGACAACTTATTTCTGAAATATGTCCGGATGTATTTCTGTTTAGTACGGTGGTCTGAGGGTGAGCATAGGCAGGACAGAAAGGCACTTCGCATTGTGATCTTCACCAGCTGGAAACGGGCTGAAAAATAGCACGTATAATTTACTGGGAGCCTGGGTAATGTGCTGCCCTGCAGGAGGGTAAACCAGGTTACCATTGCATGGTGAATGGTAGGTTGTGAGGTGCTCCGCATAAAAGAAAAGGAGCTGTAAATACAGATTCATCATTCATTTAAAGTAAAACACTGGGTAAACACAGAGATCATTTTGCACATCGGCCGTCACAAATCAGGACTCTGAGCACTGGGGTGGAGTTATTCATTTGAAGTTGTACAATATGTAATTGAAGCCGAATTCGTAATATCGTTTAAATTTCTACTCACCTTCCTACGGGAATTATATCAAAATTCGTGACAGAGTTCAAAATATTTACAAGGATACTGACGGGAATGAGAAATCTTTGTATACATTAGGGGTATAATTGGTGTCAATGAATTTCAGCCATTTCCTCTCATATTGTGTGAAACTATTTTGAACGATCATAGGATTCGCGTGTAAGTTGAAATGCTTCGGGGGTAATCTGAGAGAGGTTATTTACTCAGAGGTTGCTGCGTGTGGAAACAGCTCCCTGCTGTGCGGACGTTGCGGGATCTATTGTACCACGTAAGATAAGCTTGTAAAGGGCCAAGGTGGGAGGGAGGTAGGGGAATATTAGTCAGGCGCCGGTAGATAGAACCACAGAGGTTCAGGTCGCCATGGCGGGCCGAATGGCCGCTTTTAGTGTTGTAGTACACTTTTATTCTCCGTCAGGCACGATGGAAAATGCATTCCCTCCTGAGCGAAACACTACTGCTATTTCAGCGATGGCATCCCTCCGTTCCCTTTGCACCGGACATGAGGAGACGCCCTCCTGTGTCCAGAGGAAAGTCTCCTCACCGGCCGTGTGGACAGGGAACGATACAGCGACTATTGAGCAGCTTCTACAATGGACACATTGCGGCGCATCTTCGGATCATACTTCATAAAGAATATCAATGTCCTGCCGAAGGCCGATAGCTGTTAGACACTGTATTAATACGACTTACCGGGTAAACCAAACACCACTAGAACGGGGTAACAAACGTCTTTCACCAGTAGGATCGCCGGTCGACTCATGTTCGATTGCTTGAATTATCTCCCATTGTGCATTTCACATCAGCGTGTGACTCGGAGAACGATACCCTGCTAATTTATGGGAAACACGAATTCTCCGTCACGGGTAGGCGGGTTGTGCAATGAATGACGTTACTTACAGCTTTTGAAAAAACAAGGGTTGATGTTCCGCTCCGGTGCCACCTGTTCCCCAGCTGATAGTCTGAGCAGCTGGATCATGAAGCTCCTTCATTCACATTCCACAACAGAGCACCCCCACCCCCGAGGGAGTGACGTCAGCGCTCCCCTCGCCTGCGGAGACCATCGCTCCAGGAGGGTCCTTTCGTTGTCCCACAGTAACTCAGTGAAGAGGTCCCGCTACGTTCCGTAACTGCATTTGTTACACAGCGTTCTGCTGATTCCCACTGACTGTAACATTACTGATGCTGCGCTTGCCTTTTCTTTTCACAGAATAATCTCTCAATAGCCTTTCTCATCATGGATCCAGTCTGATGTCAACCCGTTAGTCTTTGTCCATCATTCCTTCCTGTGATTCCTTCCTGAATGTGACGTCATTGAAACCAAACAATTGATGCGGCAACCCGGCAATGGGGTAGTGACGCGACTCTAACGTCACTGATGATATATTCTGTTATAGCTGGTGGAGTTATATATGATATGGTTACTCCAAACAAGCAGATAGAAATCACCTCCATCAGCACTGAAAACGCTGATATTTAATCGTTTAAAGCCGTCTGTGCCTCCACATTACTTCAGTGTGGGGACCGAAGCCGCTTGTTCCCATGAAACTGCTCAGACTTCGTCGGAGAGATTACATTGTTGCACCTTCACTGGGCAATCAACATTACCAATGAAATAGAAGAGGATGTCAGTGAGACTTTCTTTCCGTTAGCTGAGATCAGTATGACCCGAGTATTCGCTACGATATTCCGGGTTTAAAGAGCCATGTGGAAGATTGTCTTACACCTTTCATCGTCAAGTATATGGGTGATAAGGAACTTCCTACATCATGCACTGTTGGAGGTAGGGAGACACAGAATTTTGTTTTTTTTTTTTTGTTATGATCTCATACAATATTATATACAAAGTTACCGGCTCAGTGCTGGCACCGGGGGTTAATGTGCTTGAGTGGAGCTAAGTCGGCGCCTCTGAAGGTGCCAGAATACAAGTTTGAGTGGTGATGCACACTGAACACTGTCAGTGATGCCCACTCCTGAAAAGTACATTTTGTAAATTAGATAAATTCGCGCAGTGTGGAAATGAACCACAGTGTGTATGTGCGCTGGCGGGTATGTGATACGAAACGGGAGTACGCCAGCAACCATGCAGAACCGCCACTGCTCGTGAGATAATGCCCACAGTTCATCAATGTACACATGCGTATGTCGGAGTACATCGGAATTAGGTCGATGATGTATGATATTCTGACTGCCTTCGGGGCTGAGGTAAATCAAATGTCAAGTCCATCTCAGTGCCGGGGTTATTTACATTAAGCAATTCTCTACAAACATATCAGATAGTTTTGTAAATCAGCACGTCCGCCAATTTGAGCATCAGCCACTCTCAATGTGCATCATCATTCCACCAGATTCAAATTCTGTTACAATTGCGAAGACTTCAATTTTCAGGAAGTATCGGCGTTACAGGGAAGATACCAGCATGCATTGCGGACTGGCTGACGGACAGGAGGCGGCAGCGGCTGGCTGCCAGTGATTAGTGGTGTTCCTCAGAGGTCAGTATTGGGAACATACTTTTCCAACTTTTGTCAGTGATTTGGATAATGGAGTTGATGGCTTTGTGGCAAGATTTTCAGATGTTACAAAGATAGCAGGAGGGGTAGGTAGTGCTAAGATTACAGCAGAATTTAGACAAACTACAAGAATGGGCAAAAATGTGGCTGATGGAATATAGTGTGGAGAAAAGAATGTTCATCATTTTGGGAAAAGGAACAATACTGCGGACTGTTACCAAAATGGGGAAAAAAATCAAACATCAGGATGCAGATGAACTTGGGCGTCCCCGTGCAAGACTTGCAGAAGGTTAAGCTACAGGCTGAGTTTGTGGTAAAGAAGGCAAATGCAATGCCAGCATTTACTTCAGGTGGAACAGGATATAAAAGCAAGGAGATAATGCTGAGCCTTTATGAGTCAGTAGTGAGGCGCTCTTGGAGTGACGTCATCAGCTATGAGCCCCAGATCTCAGAAAGGATCCGTTGTTATTGGAGATAGTCAAGAGGACATTCGCGAGAATGATTCCGGGAAGAACTGGGTTGGCTTATGGAGAGCATTCGGCAGTTTTGGGTCTGTATTCATTGGAATTTAGAAGCATACACGGGGTTCTCACTGAAACCTAACGAATTTTGAAAGGACTAGACAGGTGGATGTGGTGGAGATGTTTCCTATAGTGGGGGTACCCAGAAGAGGGCACATCCTCAAATTTGATGGACCAACTTTTGGAACAGAGGCAAAGAGGATTTTCTTCAGCGCGTCCGTGGAATATCCTGCCACAGACTGAGGTGGAAGCCAAGTCCGTCGGTGTATTTAAGACAGAAGTTCATCGTTTCCTGATAGACCAGGGCATCGAAGGATGTGGTGAGAAGGCAGGTTTATAGAGTTGCGTGGGAGCCGGGGTCAGCCAAGATGAAATGGCGAAGCAGACACGATGGGCTGAAGGGCCTAATTATGTTGATGGTCCAAAGATCGCGTCAGAGTGAAATATCGAAATTGTTCAACACTCAAGTTCAATTTAATGCTGAAGTTCAGATATATTTTTATTGATCTGTACACATGTATGCAGCGAAACGAAACAGGGACCAAGGTGCAAATCACTGAACGTATATCACAGACAGCACATAAAATAAAATATTAAAGCAATACAATAATATTAACAGGTAGAATCTGCTGTAGATATACAAGTTGACATAAAGTGCATACACGACATGTAGTTTGTTGAGGATAAATCTCAGGATCAGCGGACAAATCAAATCAGGCCGACTCAGAGAATCGTTTCAGCCTAAAGGACTTTATTTATACGTGATATCATGGAGAGTCTCTTTACCTAAGAGCGGTGCTTGGGGTTTCTGTTTGTCTTGCAGACCAGCTTCATTATATAGACGCAGAGTACGTGACTAAAAGCACTTAACAAGAGCATTGCTTGGCGTTGAACTTTGGACTAGATTTCAACAAATAACGTGACTTTGATCTCAGAATTTGATTGCAACAAACAGGAGCATTACTTAAATGCGGGGCCACAGCATCTTTCTTGGAATGACTTCAGCCGAATTCCAAGACCTGCAAAAACTTTAGATAAATTTTAAGAGCTTTCACAAGCGATTAAGTTAACCACTACATATCCAAAGAGTCTTAGATTCTTCAACAATTCCCTCGTTGTTGATCCTTTCAGATCAACACACCTCATGAGGTATTTCCTCCTCTTCCTCATAGGGGGTTCATATCGCTCCGGAAAGGGTACTTCTTTGTCAGGATGTATCTCCTCTGCCCACCAGTTTCGCTTACTGCGCATTTCTCTCATCCTCTGGGGTATCATAGGCTCTTTTCATTAACTGGTCACAATACAATCGTAATGCTCCTCATGCCCAGCACCCTAAAACACATATCATTGCTACTATAATTATCCCATGGGTAATCCAGCTTCCCCAGCCAGAAAACCATTCCATTATCATTTCCCGCCATTTCGGCCATGAACCAAAATCCTTATCCTTATCCCTATCTTCCTAATCTCCTTAATCTTTCCCCTTATGTGTTGACTAAGGTCAGTTATGTTTTCTGAGGCATCGGGAATATACGTACAACATTCCTGCCCTACCACGGCGCTTGTCCCTCCTTTTTCGGCTCAGAGAATGTCCAGGGCCATTCTATTTTGGAATGCTACCATTCTAAGTGCAACTACCTCTGCTGTTAGGTCTTTCACCTGCGTCACTTCCACGTCAGTTAGGACATCGGCAGTGCCATTGGCCAATTTCTCTCGAGCAGTTGCCATATTAACAATTTCTCGCGAATTTCGGACCACGCCTTTTGAGGGAAATGCTACCATCTAAAACCTTTCACTTTCACTTATCCCTCGCTTACTTCGCCTTCAAAAAGGAAGTTGCGTTATATCTTTTATAGGATGCATGGAGGGCACTATGTGGGCCAGATAACAGCAGCCCGTCCACTTTCCTGGGGGCACATTCCCACTTTCACCTGGCGGCCCTGGAAGCCAAGGATAAGCTCCTTCCCTTATAGCCAGTAGGTTCCATTAGGATTAAGCGGAGGAGGACCCACTGTCCGTTCAGTACAAGAGCTGTTACTCAAAAATGTCCCATTTCCCCTGCCGTACTCCAATAACAAATTCCATTTACAGATGTCCGAGTATTTACTGACTGAAAGGAGGGCATCCTTTTTCCCTCCGTCGGGGTAGGGAAGTACCATCCTTTTCAATAGGTACATCCACAATCCCCTTCGCTGACATCACAATCCTTCTGCCAGTCTCTCTTTCTAAAGCTGGAATAGGATGTGTCAAATAGGTTCATAAGTTGCACCGAAAGCATTTCGCTTCCGCTCATGGGGATTCCTTCCAGGGACGTTCACTAGGCGACATGCTGAGGAATCTTTACACACACCCAACATGAGTACAACTCTTCCCCTTAACGACTGGCATGAGTGTGACATAAAGACAAAGGAGTATTTCTGTTCAAGGCCACACTGACTCCCCGCAGTATCAGTCCCCATAAAAACATCTGGCTTGTCAGCTCCATGCTTTCTTGTCCTCCAACTCCTGGTGCCGTTTGCACCTCGTAGCGTGAATCCATCTCCTTTTCCTTCAACCTTCACCGCAGTTCAGGTTATTATCAGCACTGTGTAAGGGCGCTTCCACCTAGGAGACAGAGAGAGCTTTCTTTACCCCATCACCGGGTTGGAAAGGATGAATGTTCTCGCTTCCCACAGGGGTCTGCGCCTGTCTCACTCACTCATGCGGTTCGGCGGTCGTTTTGCACAATGCTTGCGCATGCGCTGGGGTCTGTTCATCGTTCCAGATCAGGGCCAGTCTCTCAGTGGTGACAGGGGTTCGAATGACAGTAGTCACGCGGCGCCCCATAAGGATTTCATGAGGGGTCAGACCAGTGGCCCTATTTTTCCTGTTCTGCATAGAGTATAACATTATCGAGGGAGCCCCCTGCCTGAATAGATGATTGTCCCGGCGCACTTTAAACAGGGCTACTTTCAGTTTCCCATTCATCCTTTCTACTATCCCTGAGGATTGGGGCTGATAAAGGATATGAAATTTTCATTGGAACCCCATGGCCCGTACCAAATCATTCAGCATTCGACCCGTGAAATGTGTTCCCCTATCACTGTTTATTCCCATGGGTATTCCGTACCGGGGTATTATTTCGCTCCATTATATCTTTACCACTTTTCGAGCATCATCCTTTCGTGTGGGGTAGGCCTCCACCCATCGAGTGAACATGTCATCTATCACTAACCTGTATTTATGTCCCGACGCCGGCGGCGCATACACGAAATCAATTTGAAAATTTTCAATCTGCATTTTAGGCATCGGGAGATGCTCGAGTTTCGCCGGCGATTTGCACTAATTATGGCTCTGTCAAATTATTCACGCACGAACAATTTCCTGTATTGTTGATGTTATCCGGGAGCCTACCATTGCTGATAGATTGCATGCTGCATTCCCCCCTTTGCCCATGTGGGCCTGTGTATGGGCCAGGTGGCACGGGGGCAAAAACAAGCTTGGAGGACACACCACCCTCCCGTCGGGGTGGAACCAAAAACCATCTTTATAGTGTCAGTGCGCCATTTGCCATGCCCGCTTTTCCTGGGGACTAGAATTCTGCAGTGCCGCCGGAAGCTCAGAGGGCCCTACGGCAGAGAGAGGCGTCGGTTGCGATTCGCAAAGGCCTTGTAAAATAGGCTGTTGAGTTAAAACAAATTTCTTTGCGGTTTGGTCCTCTCGGGAATTTCACATCAAAGTCCATCACATCAAAAGATGTGTATTTCTCACTGTTCCGGACATTTACAGAGACAAGTGTGTATAAAGCGTCCGAAAGACCATTCGAGACCCGGGTCACCCCAATCACAAACTGTTCCAGCTTCTGCCATCCCGGAAACGGTACTGCAGCATAAAAGCCAGGACCAACGGGCTCCAGGACAGCTCCTTCCACCAGAATATCTGACTGGATAATTCATGCTGGCACAACTGTATGTCTATGTTATATTGAGTATAGAGTTCTACATATATTTATTATAAATTACTATAAATTTGCGCATTGTACATTTAGACTGAGATATAACGTAAGGATTTTTGCTCCTTGTGTATGTGAAGAGTGTAACTAATAAAGTTGTCAATCTAATAAAGAATATTTAAATATCCTTTTTTATACCTCCATTTAAAAATGCTTGATTCATTGAAAATTTGGCATATTTTACGAAGTAGATGTGTTTGAATATAAACCAGTTAAAATGGACTCCAGGCATTTGCACACCTGGCCACTGCTCATTGCACAACTGAAAATACTCACAAGTTCTCGGGTTTAAACTTCACGAGATTGATACTTTCAACGCCGCACGATCAGAGCGTCTGAGGTGCCTATAAATATAATTCCATTCTCCTGTGGTTGGGGCACATCGCTTGGAGCCTTCCTTATCCATGCCCAGGAATTCTGGTAACCATGGCAGCCAAGGAAAATAGAACTGGAAACGTGTGAAACTTAAGCAGGGATCGTAAAGCTCACAACAATAAAACTCAAACGTTGAAGAGCTGACGCGATGGCCGCGTGGTTAAGGCGATGAATGGCTAATCCATTGTGTTTGCACGTGTGGGTTGGAATAACATTCTCGTCGCGACGGGTTTTTCTCGGGGATGAAATATTGAATCCAGAGCCTTCACCTTTTGTCACACAGAGTGCTTGGCTGGGAATCATGAATATCAACGCTTTTCTATTAAAGTTTGTTAATAAATTTGGCCATAATACCAGAAGATATAGATGCAGAATTCAGCCATTCCGTCCATTCCATCATGGCTGATATATTTTCTCTCAATGCCATTCTCCTGACTTCTCGCCGTCACCTTTGACACGCTTCGTAATCAAGAACCTGACAATCTCCGCTGAAAAATGGGATTGTGTTTAAAAGCCGAGAGGTAATGTTACCGCATTTTTGGACCCTGGTCTGACCCCACTTGGAGTACTGTACACAGTTCTGGTCACCACACTAAACGAAGGATGCTGAAACTATTGAAAGGGTGCAAAGGAGATTTACACGGATGTTGCCTGGATGGGAGAGCATGCCGTATGACAATAGGTTGAGTGAACTCGGCAATTTCTCCTTGGAGCGATGGAGCATGACAGGTGACCTGATAGAGGTGTATAAGAGGATGAGAGTCATTGATCATGTGGACAGTCAGAGGCTCTTTTCCAGAGCTGAAATGGCTAGCACGAGAGGGCACAGTTTTCAGGTGCTTGGGAGTAGGTACAGAGATGTCAGGTTTAGGGGGTTTTTTTCGCAGAGAGTGGTGATTACGTGGAATGGGTTGCCGGCGATGATGGTGGGGGCGGATATAAAAGGGTCTTTTAACAGCCTCCTGGACAGGTACATGAAGCTTAGAAAAATAGAGTGCTATATATAGCCACAGGTAATTTCTAAATTATACTCATGTTCGGCTCAGGTGTGTGGGCCGATGGGCCTGTATTATGCTGTAGGATTTCTAAGTTTCTGAAATATTACCAACTGAGTTGACTCCACAGATGTCCCCGCAATGAAATCCACATATCGATAGCCTTCTGGTGACACAACCTTTTCCTCATCCCTGTCCTAAAGGGCGTCCTAATATTCTGAGGTTGTGCTCTCTTGACTCTAAACTCATCCTTTCCATGTCCAGTCTACCTAGGCCTTTCAGTACTTGATAGTTTCCAAAGAAAACCCTAACTCCTTCCTCTAATCTCCAGCGAGTACAGAGACAGAGTCATAAAACCATCCTAGTACATTAAAGCTTTCGTTCCAGGATCATTCTTGTCACCGTCCTCTGGACTCTTTCCAATGCCAGGACATCAGTTCTTAGATAAGGGACACAGGCTGTTCATCTTGTTCCAGGCGCGGTCTGACCAATGCATTATACAGACTCAACATTACAGCCTCACTCTTGTACTCTGGTTCTCTCCAAATGAATGGTGACATTGCATTTGTCGTCCTTACTACCAACTCAGCCTGCATTTACCCTTTCGACAATCCTGCACAGGATCTCCCAATTGTCTTTGCATCTTCTATATTTGAATTTATATCCCATTTAGAATCTTGTCTACGCTTTCAACAAAGTGTACAGTCTGAACTCCTTATCCGCGGATTCCGCATGCGCGTATTCAACCAACCGTGAATCGAGAAAACCCGGAGGATCTTTCTCCAGCACTCCTTGTTTGAGCATGTACAGACTATTTTTTCTTGTCATTATTCCCTAAGCATTGCAGTATACCAACTATTTACATTGTATTAGGTATGAAAAGTAATCTAGAGATGATTTAAAAGTACAGGCTGTTTCTGGGTTATGAGGTCCGTTCTTGAGTCCGTTTTTAAAACGGATTTGAAGTCGGAACAGGCATGTCGGTTTATGTAGCGTCAGTTAGTCAAACGTTTGTCTTAGTATATAGTATATATTTTACCTTTCTATGCATATAGAACAAATAAGAAATGTTCTATTTTAAATTCATCAGTCCGTAGGACTTGATTCCAAAATGCATCAGGCTTGTGTAGATGTTCCTTTTGAAACGTCTGACGCTGAATTTTGTGGTGAGGACGCGGGAAAGGTTTTCTTCTGATATCTCTTCCATGACGGTTATATTTGTGCAGGTGTCGCTGCAGAGTAGAACAGTGCGCCACTACTCCAGAGGCTGCTACATCTTCCTGAAGGTCTCTTGTAGTCAGCCGGAGGTTTTGTTTTGCCTTTCCAGCAATCCTACGAGCAGTTCCCTCCGAAAGTTTTCTTGGTCTTCCAGACCGTTCCTGTTAACTGACATTTACTAATTACATTACGAACTGAGTAAACGGCTACCTGAAAACGCTTTGCTATCTTCTTCTAGCCTTCTCTTGTTTTGGGGCATCATTTATTTATTTTCTAAGCAGCTGTCAGGAGGAGCCCATGGTTGTTGATTGTTGAGGAGTCAGGGTATTTATGAAGCTTTGAAATGTGCATCCCCTGGCCTTTCCTAAACACGACTGTAAACACGCCATAGCCCTCACAAGCTCATAAAGGTCTGAGACATTGGTAAAGGTTATCTGAGATCTCAAATCTCTTGGGGTGCCCAAGCTTTTGCTTGGTGATCCTTTTATTTTCTTTCACTCTAAAATCGTACAAAACGAAAATAATACACTAATCTTGCTTAAAATGCAGAAAAAAAAGAATGTTTCATCTTTAACTTTATGACTTTTGGAGTTCAGTTCATCTTCTACTCACTGAACTATTCACAGTAGCAGAAACTTTGACCAGGGCTGCCCGAACATTTGCATGTCACTGTACAGGAGGCCGTGGGAAAGAGGCACAGGATCCGGACCGAAGAAGCACAAAACCTCAAATGTTGCCATGGAATTTTACATGCAAACTCGTGACTGCTGAGCAGGACAAATTACCACTGTCAATACACCATCCATCTGTTCATTAACGTCCAATGGCGAGGTTTTATTTTCGAACTGTACTCCATTGATATCCCAGTATACATTTTCAGTGATCACTTTTCAGTGGCATACATTTCAAACATTTTACATCACTGTGGGGATCCTGGAGTAAAGCATCATTACGTTGCCGAAATGTTAAATAATATAATTGTGGTCGGTTTGATTATAATGACCGTCCATAAGGTTTTAATAAGGTGATAGAGTTAAGAGTGTAACCTGGGAATATTGGGAGTTATTTCAGAGTAACTCTACACGGGCTGCGCGTTGAGTCAGGGGCAGAGCGTATTCCGAGATAAGTATTTATTCCTGATGTTCACGTTGCGGGAGAACCTCTACGGCCAGTTACTGACCCTTATGCAGGGGCGGAATATTTCGCCCATGTTTGAATTTTACATGGAATCACAACAACTTCGACATATTGAAAAGGACTGTGATCCCAACTATGTACCGATATGTGATCTCCCACCGTCACCTCGTCTCAAAACTAAACAGTACCCGGTTTTCCTGTTTTACATCACCGTCATTGTACAGGAAGGTTTTAACCATACTTTTCCACATTCCCGCAGAACCACGATGTCAGCGTTGTGATCAGTCCTTCCTCCTTCCTCCTTGGTCCTTTAACTGGACTGGAATGTGCGATACCAGTGGTAAGATATTTGGCTTCTGTCTGCGCTGCAATATCATCGGAAGATCGCAGATTCGAGACCTGAAAACTTTAGGTGCTGATGTTACCAACTGTTTCCACCGCGGCTTAAACTGTACGAAGCACCAATATTTGAGCAGTTGACGTGGGGTGGCTGTGGTGCTGCTCGCGACAGAGAAAACAAGGAGAAGCAGAGTGACTAAATGTGTGTGTGTGTGTGTGTGTGTGTGTATTTGAGTGTGCGTGTGTGTGAGAGAGGGAGAGATAGAGAGAGAGATGGGGTGAGGCAGACTGAAAAGGTGGAACCTAGAATACTGTGGTGGAGAATTTGAACAGCGAGTATGTATGGTGAGACTAGGAAAGCGTGGAAAACAGGGGGGAGGAAAAAGAAAGCGATTTCATATTTTAAAGTAGGTTTGAAATTTTGCAGCACACGGTTATTCTTCCCGATGTTTGTCTGGATGGGAACATTTGAGATGTGAGCTCCGTTGAAACCACAATGCATCCTCATGCGACAATACATGATAATAGGGTTGAAGGCTGATTCTCCCGTTACGCAGTGTTCGTTATCCACGAACTTCCTTAGGTTTAAATCCATTTATGTTCTCCTGTAGATTATATATAAGTTCTATTAATTCTTCTTTATTTAATTTATCTTTGCCAGGTTTGAAAAACAATGCGCTTTGCTAGAAAAGCGAATGTTCATTATATTTACACCTGGATGCTCATGACAATACACTTGAGCACAAAATGAAAAGTTGAGTCTCAAGTTCATTTGAAGCACTGAAGCCCAAACAATGTTTCTGCGCGGGATTGAACTGGGGACCTTTCGCGTGTGAAGCGAATGTGATAACCACTACACCACAGAAACCGTGCAAAGCGCTCAATGCTTTGCGCTCTTGAGCAATGACCCGAAGCACCCCCTCCCCGCCCTGCTCTGAAATGCAGCAATAAGAACAAAACATTGCCCTTTTTTCCTTCCCGTTTTCAGTAACACGTATTAAGTAGGTTAGGACTTTATTTGATTGAGCGTAGAAGAATGAAGGGAGACTTGATAGAGGTATCTAAAATTATGATGGGTATAGATAGAGTGAATGCAAGCAGGCTTTTTACACTGAGGCCAGTGGAGAAAAAAATCAGAGGACATCGGTTAAGGGCGACAGTTTAAAGGGAACATTGGGGGGGGGGGGGTTTCACACAAAGAGTGGTGGGAGTGTGGAATGAGCTGCCAGATGAAGTAGTAAATACAGGCTCACTTTTAACATTTAATTAAAACTTGGATAGGTACATGGATGCGAGGTCTATGGAGTGATATGGGCCAGGTGTAGGTCAGTGGGACAAGGCAGAAAAATGGTTCAGCACCGCCAAGAAGGGTCAAAAGACCTGTTTTAGTGCTGTGATGTTCGATGGTTCTCTGGTTATGCGCCATATACAGAGATATGCATTAACAACTTCCTGTGGGGTGTTGGTTAAGGCGCGACATGTGACAGTTAACTGAAATGTGTTGTATTAATAGGCAAGGAATTAAAACATCTTCTGTACTCTAGCTTCCAGTAGTCTCCACAGGGTGGCGCTCGGGCTCACGTGCTAAATTTAACAATGCTTTCAGCTTTCTTACCCTGTCTGCCTCGTCCGTTCTCTTCACCTCAGATTACAAATTAAATGAAGGAAGTGAGTGAACCACGTGCCGATACATTTATATACAACAGGACGCGTTACAAGCCAGGGTTACTTGTGAGATGATGCCAGCTGTATAGTAACGAATCACGGCTAATCATCCCACCGAGTCCGCACGGACACCAGACACACCGTCACACTGATATTTCATTAATGGTCACGGTCCAATCTGTTCCGTGGGATCGCAACCAGACCAAAACATCATCGGCCAATTAAACAACCTATTGTGAAGGAAAATTATTTTGGTAACAACAGCCTTCAGGAACGGAGCGGCATGTCGATCAGCTCTGAGGTCGCAGTACAGTGATCTTTCTCCAGCCGGAAGGACGTCAGCAGAAACGACGGAGCTGTCGTCTCTTTAACAGAGGCTTGCTGAACTCCGGATACGTGAGAATTGTTTTATAAATCGGTACAGGCGAATTCAGATTCATGCTGATAAAGGGGGAGAGAGATATCAGCATCTCCATACCATTTGTACCTATTGAGGCTACGATTAATATCTCTTTTTTTTCGCAGGTGCCTGAAACAATTCGCCGATGCAAGTAAATATTGAGTTTAATTGACAACACAACGAACCAAGATGAGGTGTAATTAGAGGGTTTCTGACGCATAGTTTTAGGAAAGGTAGAGATCTTTGCTTCAGCATTTGGTTAATTGAACTAAGAAGACAGGAATGTGGGGGACATTTCTGCCTTAATTCAGCAAAGGAACCATCTGCTCGGACACTTTCAACAACGGGAAGTGAGGCTGCGCGTGTTGAACTAAAGAACCAAACAGGCAGATTGTTTGTAGCCCTGCGAGCACATGCCTTTTAGTGAATGAGGGAGGATCTCTTGCAACGTTTGTAAACTTACACTCTCTTGCTCAGATCACACTCAAAGGTGCATCGATTCGCAGTTAAATACAAATAACAATCTCAGAAGCACATAAACAAATGTAACATTTTAGTGGAATGCTCAGCTTCAGAGACGCTTAGTCACTCGGGCACTGCAAGCATTAAAAATCACGAGTGCTCTAGGTGAGAGTCGAACTCACAGCCTCGGCATTTCTCCGCCGTGTACTGCCATATAAGTACCGCGCGCTAACCGATTGCGCCACCAGAGCCCAGTGCTGCAAAGGCGTGTTTTTACATAAGGAAAGAAAATTTAGGAAAAAATTACAGATATAGAGCCTAAAAACATACAGCACGTGAAAAGGCCGTTCGGCCACAATGTATTGCCATACTAGCTAAAAAGCAAATCAAAGGCACTCAAACTCTAATCCCTCCTTCCACACTGTCCATATCCCTCAACCTTCCTTACATCCATGTGCATATCGAGTCAGCAAATGTGCACATCAAATACCACCTATAAATTTGCTGATAATGCAAACATTGTTGGTCGAATCTCAGATGGAGTCGAGACAGCGAACGGGGGCGAGATATGTCAACTAGTTGAGTGGTGTCGCAGCGACAACCTTGCAATGAATGTCAGTAAGACGAAAGATCTCATTGTGTACTTCAGGAAGGAGAGAGATACCAATCCTCATAGAGGGATCAGAAGTGGAGAGAGGGAGCAGTTTTTCAGGTTCCTTGGTGTTAAGATCTCTGAGGACTTAACCTGGTCCCGTCATATCGATGCAGTTATAAAGAAGGCAAGACAGCGGCTATCCAGTACTTCATTAGGAGATTAATGAATGAACTCAAAAAACTGCTGGAGAACATTCTGACAGGCTGCATCATTGTCTGGTATGGTGGGGGGGGGAGGTGTTACTACGATACCGGAAGGGAAGATGGGGAGATGGGGAGCCTTATGATCATGCGGATGTAAGCAGAGAGCTATGGATGGTGGAGAACAAGTGAGCACTCGGTACTCAGTAGGCGAACTTTTCATGAGCAATGGTGGCAGGCGACAATTACAGTCTGAGTATTAAAGGAACAGCGGCATCTCACCATTCTCCGGCGGAAAGCAGAGACGAGACTTGGATGGCAGTGTCGCAAGGATTGGGCGGTGGAACGAACCCAGGTGCTGAAAACGGGCGCGGAGGCCGAGTCGGGAGGCGATACCGTCGTAGCGAGCGTGGAATGGGTGCCAAGGAACTTTACCCGGAGTCTTGGTTTCAGTACAGAATTCAGAAACGATGCTAGAGTTAGAACTGATCGTCCTAAGAGCCATGGGGTGAGGTTACTCGTGCACGGGTCGACCAACGAACTGGCAGCTCCGAGTTGTGATCACAGGGTTTTTAAACTGCATTTGCTGATGGAAAGCAGGTGTTTGTAGTTAGTCGAACCTGGAAATGATTGGTAACTAAACGAGGTGATTAAGGCACAATTCCTGAACCAAGTGCTGGAAGGGACTATGACAGGCAGCCTTTGTTATGTTGGAAAATGACACTGGAGCTCTTCCTAGTTGGGAACTGATCGGTACTTGAAGTTAATCTTCATCCGCTCTTGAATCTTTCTTTGTACGCTGTTACTCTGTATGTCCAGACGCTGAAAACTTGAATTCTCATTATAGTTGATTTTCTGCTCGCAGTGGTTCAATTTCTCAGCCAGATCATGTGAACCTTGACTTACCCTTTGTACTGTAGGTCCCTCCAATAATATATCATCAATGCCGTTACATCTGGGGCACCAAGTGAGAGATTGCTAGTTACCGACCCGCTGGCTAATGGATCATGACATTCAGTCTGCCTTGTTAAATCGGTTCAGTAAGACTGAGAAAATAATCATTTCCAAACTCCACAAGTGTTTCTCATTGATAATCTGCTTCTGAATTCCACTCCATCAAATTCGCAATATTGACACAGCAGCATATAGTTAGAGGGACAAACAGACAAAAACAGACAGCAGAGGACAGGGAGCCAGACAGACGAATAGATAGATAGATAGATAGATAGAGAGATAGATAAATAGATTGATAGATAGATAGATAGATAGATAGATAGATAGATAGATAGATAGATAGATAGATAGATAGATAGATAGATAGATAGATAGATAGATAGATAGATAGATAGATAGATAGATAGAAAGAAACACAGAGACAGTTATCAGTTTTTGCTCACAGTGTGGATAAAGGGGTGACCGGTGGAACGCTATCGATGTGTTCAACCCTGGCCTGGGTTGAGAGCGTTACCGTGGAAGATTGGCATTCTGCTTCCTGTGGTCACGAGTAGGTGATTTTTAAATAAGTTTCGGGAACAGGAGGACGACGTGGAGGATCGGCATCGCCATTGGAAGACAAACCAACACTCCAACTCTCTCTCTCCAACTTTACTCAAACCAGATTCCAGAACTAAACTGATTACTTACCATCCCACCGTGAGACTGTATCACCCGATAACCTGAGCTGGGGAAGATTGGGAACCTTATTCACACACACACACACAAATATATATATAGCCCACTCATCCCAGAGTCGGAAATGGCCGAGGGATCAGAGGGCTGTCATGTTACAAAGTGTGTTGAAGGGAAAGGCTCAGCAGGCGTATTCTGCCCTAACACTTGAACAGTCAAAGAATTATGATACAGTGAAACACGGAGTGCTTAATGTCCATGAGTTGGTTCCGGAGGCATATAAACAAATTTCAGAGATTTAACGAAGTCCGGGAGCCAAACTTATATGGAGTTTGCCCATGAGAAACAGGTGTACCTCAAGGGCTGGTATAGCTCGAGGGGGTAACTGAGGGTTTGGGCAGCTTGAAAGAGCTGGTTGTGACTGAAGACTTTAAGAGGTGTGTTCCCGATGATGTAAGGGCATACCGAGATGGAAAGGATGCCACTACCTTGATTTACTCCGGATGGGAGTTTCCCAGAGAGTAACTGGGAGGGTCGGGGGAACCTGGAATTTGAAACTGCGACTGGTATTGAAAGCTTAGAAGAGGCAGCTGTCCCGATTGCTGTATTCAGTTTGTTGATGCACCTGTGAATTTCCAGGGTGTTGAACCTTGTGTTAAAACTCAGTTAAGGTCTGAGGTGTCTGACTCGGTTAAAAAGGAATGCAGTATTTTTGAGCCAGATGGACTTGGTTCGGTAAATAAAGGGTTAAACTTGGTGCCAGTGGAAATTGAGGATTTTCAGTTATTTGTGTTAGACGGTGTTCTAAAAGTTGGTGATGAGTTGAAAGTTGGTGATGTGAATCTTAATAGAAATATGTAGAAAGAAGCTGTTTCTGAATTTTTGAATAAAGAATTTGGGAAGTTTGAACTGGCTTCGCGACCTTTAATCCTGCTTGCAGGTCAAAGGACTGTAAAAGTCTGTGAAATTCTGTTGAATTTTGTTTTCGCAGTAGGAAGTAAACACCTTCAAGGTTGTGGAGTTGTTTTCACGATTGCATTGAGAAGAGAAAGGATTGTTTTGGTTTTGAGAGACCACCTGACTGGGTTACTGTAGACACGAGTCAAGCTAAAAGTCGAAAGTACAGAATGTATGGGCTGTTTTGAATTTTTATAATGTAAACGTGGTCTTCGCAAGCTTAGTGATGGTAGTGAATTTGGTAAATATTAGGCTGGCACCTATCCAGGGTGAAGATTATTCAGCAGTACAGATAACAAGCAAGCTTGTGTCTGACGACACACGCACAGATACTGATGTGAACCGCACATGCGCAGTGACCCGAAGCATGTCTGCAGAAGCTGCTGACGCAGTTAGCAAAGACAGGGGTTTAATTTATGAGAATTTGTCAGAGACTTTTCTGCCTTCCATGTTGCATCAGGATCTGGGAAGTAAGGAGGGTGAGAAAGGTTTGTCCTTGTCCTGGGATGAATTTATAGCGGAACAAAGTCGAGATTCTGAAATTGCTGCGCTGAAGGAGACAGCTCTCACAGAAGAGGAGGTTCAGAGAGAGTCAGTAGGATATTATCTTAAGGATGGGGTGTTACTGAGGAAGTGGAGATCACCTACTGTTATGACAACGGAGGAGATTCTGGTGTCTGGTACTGGGATACCACAGCTCCATGTAGTTTCCACAAGACTCAGAAATTTTGATGTTTTGAAAAATCTTGATGGAAAGACTCAGCATTTGCAGTCAAAGAAACGAAAACAACTGAAGAGTTTAATTACCAAGTATAAAGATTTATTCCCTAACATTCCAAGACCGTGTACGGCTGCGGTGCGTGACATAATTGTAGATGAAGTTGATCCCATTAAGCAGCACCCTTACAGAATGAACCAAAACAAAAATAAATGAAATATATGTTAACAGCCGGCATAATTAGGGCATCCACTTCAGACTGGGCGTCACCGTGCGTGATTGTCCCAACGTCGGATGGGAGTATGAGATTCTGTACTGATTACAGAAAAGTTAATGCAGTAACTAAGGCAGATGCTTATCCCATCCCAAGAGTGGATGACTGTATTGACAGAGTGGGGAAGGCTAAATACCTTACAAAGATTGACCTGTGGAAAGGTTACTGGTGTGTTCCTTTAACAGAAAGGGCTAAAGAAATTTCTTCATATGTGACACCATCTGGATTGTATGAGGACAATGTTTTATCATTTGAGATAAAAAATGCTCCAAGGATGTTCCAAAGGATGATGAAATCAGTGATTCAAGGTTTAGTGAATACTAGGGTTTATATTGATGATTCAGTTGTATGGAATAACACCTGGAAGGAGCATATCTCAGCAGCAGAGAAACTGTTTGAAAGGCTGTCCAAGGGAAATCTCACTGTAAACCTTATTGAAAGTGAATTTGGTCACGCCACTGTCACGTATGTCGGCTATGTAGTAGGCCAGGGCCAACTGGCACCTGTATAGGCCAAGCTTCAGGTTATTGCTGAGGTTTCCGTTCCGACGGGCAAGAAAGTGTTACAGAGCGCGTTTTATTAAAGGAATGGTTGGGTGTTACCGTAAGTTTTGTAACAACTTCGCAGACATCTCTCTCCCCCTAATGAAACTCCTAGGGAAGAGTGAAAGATTTATGTGGACTGAACTTTGCCAAGAGGCATTTGACCGCCTGAAAGCGATTCTGTGTTATCACCCTGTGCTCAAAGCACCTGATTTCAATAAACCGTTTTCAATCGCGGTGGACGGTATGTGCATGTGTTTATGAGAGTGTGCGAGTGAATGTGAGTATGTGAGCGTAGGTGTGTGTGAGTGTGTGTGTGTATGAGAGTGTGTGTGTGAGTGTGCAGAGGGGCCTCGCTTGCGAGTCGTTTCGGGTCGATAGGTCCTGAGGCCGAAGAGCCGGTGGCAAAGTGAGGGAAAGTTGGAGATTTACCTCACCTCCGTGATCCATTGAGGAGAACCGGCCCGGCAGGTGGGTGATCAGAAATCCCGGCACTCGTGTGTTTGGCGGTGCTCCTGGGCTTGGGGATTCCGTAGCCTGGAGGTCAAAGGAAGGATAGAGTGAGAGAATGGGAATGCGGGGCTGCGCCGTTAGGGGGAGCTACTGGATGGAGGGAGGGCGTCTTGTGAAAAATACAGTAAAATTCATATTTTAGTGTGCATCCCTCTGTACTAGCTCTCACCTTCCGTAAACGGGACGCAAACTAATCCCAGAAACCCGTACCGGTCAAGAATAATGCCACCATCCCGCTGTGTCTGCACATCCTCGCGTCACCGCAAACTAACCTCGCTTCCGCGTTGTCGCAGCTTATTCCCCATATCCCGATGCCAGTCCCTGAACTAATCTCGCTGGCCGGCTTTCTTCCCACAGCGCTGCATCAGTCACCAAATTAATCCCGCTGCCCCGCTATCTCCCCAAACCGCCATGTCATTCCCCGAACGAATCCCCTTACCCCGATCTCTCCCCTCGGACCTATATCAGTCCCCGAGCTAAGCAGATTGTCCTGCTCTCTTCCCACTGGTCCGTATCCGTTCCCAAAGTAATTAATTGGCTAAATGAACTATGATGCTATTAGGCCGGAATCTCCGAGCTAAAATAGGGAATGTGGGCGCTCTGGAAAATGTAAAACGGAAATGAGAAGGTATTTTAGGCAGCACTTGCATAGGGTTCTGGACTGGTGGAGGAGCCATGTTTGACACGGATGTGGATCATCTGGTCATGAGGAAGAAAGAAGCTGACCAGGTTTAGAAAGCGGGGATCGGACACGGCTGTAGAGTTACAAGACAACCAGGGACGAACTGAAGAATGGAATGAGGAGAACTTGAAACCTCTACAGAAGGCCTACAGCAGGATTAAGGAAAACCCCGCGACATTCTAGTTGTGTGTGAAGAAGAGAGTGACTAGAGTGAGAGTAGGGCCGGTCGGGGATAGTGATGAAACGCACCGCTGTAGTTGGTGGAGGTGGGACAGGTCCTTAATGAGGACTTCACTTCAATTTTCACCAGTAAGAGAGATACTGACGTTTGGGAGGACAGTATTAAACGGGCTTATGTGCAACGACAGAACGAGGATAAAAAAGTGGATGTACAGGAACTTTTGAAAAAACATTCGGATAGATAAGTCCTCTTGTGAAGTTGCGAGAAACACCAGGTTACCGTGTGAAGCGGAGGAAGAGATTGCTGCGCCCTTGGCGATTATCTTTGCGTTATCACAGACGCACTTGTAGTATCAGAGGATTGGAAATGGAAATATTATCTCTTTGCTCAGGAAAGGGAGTAAGGATACTATTGTAATTAATAACCCAATGAATCCTACTTCAGTGATGGGCAAATTATTGGAGAACATTCTGAGAAACCGAATTTTCAAGGTTTGGGAGATCCTGATTTGGGGGAGTCATAATGGTTTTGGGAGAGGCAGGTGATGCCTCACGTGCCTGATTCAATTCTGTGAGTAAGTGACAAAGTACATTGGTTAAGGTAGAGAAGTTGATGTGGTATAAATAGATTTTAATAAGGCATTTGATACGGTTAACTATGGTAGGACCGTTCATAGAGTCAGAAGGTTTGGTATCCAGGGGAAGTTGTCTGGTGGATTCAGGACTGGCGCCCACAGAAGGCAGACTGTTGTTGTGATGAAGCGTTTTCTGCCCGGATGTCGGTGTACAGTGGTGACCTGCACGGATCAGTTTCAGACCCCCGGCTTTTGTGTTTGTATGAACGATTTGGATGAGGAGGTGGAAGGGTGGATTATTGTATTTGCAATGATGTGGCCGTTGGTGGAAGTTTGGACCCAGTATAGATGGTTTTCACAGATTACAACAGGACAGTGACAGGACGTAGAGCAGCGCTCATAAGTTACAGATGGAGTTCAACCCAGAAAGGTACGAAGTGATTCACTTTGGGAGAATGGAATTGAAGGCAGAGGTTTTGCTTACTCGAGTCAACCGAGGGCTGCACATTAGTACAAGTTCCACAATGGAAACAGAGTGGTGAGACTTCCTCCAATAAGCTGAGGGCCGCTCATCGGTACGAGAACCACAATCGGCACGGAGCGGTGCACTGCAGGAGCAGAAGGAAGTGTGATTGACAGGTGAGCTTGAACACCCGCTGTTCTGCACAGACTCGTAGTGACGATTGTCTTATGAAAGAAGCTGAGTGAACTCGGCCTTTTCTCCTCGGAGCGACGGAGGATGAGAGGTGACCTGAGAGATGTGTGTAAGATGAGGAGAGGCACTGATCGTGTGGATAGTCAGAAGCTTTTTCTCAGGGCAGAAATGGTTGTCGCAAGAGGGCACAGGATTAAGGTGCTGGGAAGTAGGCACAGATGAGATGTCAGGGGTGTTTTTTTTACGCAGAGAATGGTGAGTGCGTGGAATGGGCTGCCAGCAAAGGTGGTGCAACAGGAAACGAAAGGGTCTTTTAAGAGGCATTTGGATAGGTACATGGAGCTCAGAAAAATAGAAGGCTATGTGTAATCCGATAAATTTCTAAAGTAGGGACATGATCAGCACAGTTTTGTGGGCCGAAGGGCCTGTCTTGTGCTGTAGGTTTTCTATGTTTCTATGTTTGTATGAAAGACAATATACCGGAAAGCAAATCAGGAGAGAAACCGACAACTTCGTGGCAAATTATCGAACAGCCTGAAAACCTGCGGAATGTTCACTGATTTTACTTGTTACTTTTGTTCAAACTGAGAATGGATGGCGAAATACTGGGAGAATTGTGGCTGGTTTGAAAATATCTTTAAAATGAAATCGACTGCATCGCAGGGCCCGGGTGCGGGGTGTTCAAATCATTCACTGGCAGACGTCAGGCTCCTTCCAAACGGCCCATGTGTGCGCTGGAAAACATTGTTCCTCAGACAGTCCACAACCCTCACTGATTTCCCGAAGACACGTTCCCTTTTTGATCACAAGTCTCTGAAATATCGCTGTGGATCTTTTACAGTGTTTGGAGGTAATGTTTACGGTCAAATATTACAAAATAAATTGAGTTCAAGATGAATGTCTGTTTTAAAGCAAGAATGGTATAAATTATGCTATTTATATGCTGAAGCCAGGTATCATGCAAAAATAACATTGGAGAAGGCACATCGTATTTTGTTTTAAAGTAAATAGATTGCAAAATCCCTTGAGGAGTAAAATTAATGACACAGGAGCAGTGAGTAAAAATAGCTTAACTTAAGTGTTTGTGCAGTTGGTTGTCACTGATGTCCCTGACGTGATCGCCACGCTAATTGCCTCAGTGGAATTGCTCTCACCTCAATAAAAGTCTGCTAAACCGATCCCCAGTCCGTCTGAGCAGCTGAAACGCTCCGTACAACTGAACGCTGCTTCTGACGGAATATGGGATATGCGGCGATTTATTACATCGCGGCCATTTTCTATCCCACACTTGTGGCGGTTGGTGTCCCCGGTAAGATGCCGGAGCTGGTTACTTTCTGTATGGTGCCGCCGTTACTCTGCTGCGGTATCCGCACTGTTACTGAGCACAGATGCTACCGTCGGCTGAAACGTGTTTTCAGCATGGAGGATTCAGGCATATAATGGTTTTATTTTCATTTTTCATATTTCGATCGCAGTATTTTCTTCTTTTGTCAATTAAGTTGGTGCCGATATTGTCGATGTTTCATAATTTCACCTCACTGGGCTTTCTGAAGTGATGCTGGTCTCTGCTTTTCTATGTCCGAGTCTCTATCAGTGCAGACACTTCGACCTTAAAACAACGTGACAGCTTATTTAAATGACAGTCCAGTCTATTTTCGACACGTAGGTCTGTTCTTCTGTAAGTCAGTAAATAAGAACTCGTGCTTTATATCTCCATGATGCCACTTTGTCACAGCTACAAATAATCCCTTCAGCTCTTTCCCCACTAATAATGGAAATGGTGTTGCTTACAGGAGCGATCAACTGCTCACCGGTCCGTGAGTCGTGGAACTCGGCTGCCTCGCTCTAAACTGTGGGAAGGTCGCCAGTCCACTGTCACTCACATCCGTCATTGTCCTCCAGCCGGAGTCCAGCGACCGAGACCGCACACACTGGATTCCCGCTTTCCATTTCCAAACATACCACACCCTGCACAGCATCGGCAGAATGGGGGCATTCAGGGAGCTGACCATATTTCTATTTTGTTTCCAAATTTCTTACAGTTAACTTAACGGCGATTGTGATCCTATCTCGGGGAAAATGCGGACTCCCCAAATGCATCACCCGTTACCTGGTTGGAATGGCAACAGCGGATCTTTTGGTGGTTATCGTTGTTGCTTTAGTGGAACAGACCAACAATATCTACATTTATTCCAGATCCCTGCTCATCACTCCTGTATGCGCTCTGACACTTATTTTTCGGTTTGTAACGCGGGACTGTTCTGTTTGGTTCACGGTCAGTTTTACCTTCGATCGCTTCATCGCAATATGTTGCCGAAAGCTGCGGGAGCGATACTGCACCGAGAGAACAGCAACGGTGGTTATGGTGACCGTGCTTATAGTGAGCTGCGGGGAATGTGCCCCGTTTTACTTTGCCATTGAACCTTACGTCATCATTGACAATATTCCCTGGCGGTGCACCGTCACATATGAATACGCTACTTCACCCGTGTGGAGAGGATACGCATTACTGGATCGTATTTTAACACCATTGCTACCAATCGGCTTAATCCTGGTGTTCAACGGGTTAACCATAAGGCATATCGTTGTGGCAAATAGAGTCCGCAGAAAGCTTCGGCACAGCAGCGACAATCAGAAAGATGCCGAGGTGGAAAAGCGCAGAAAATCGATGATTTTGCTGTTTTCTATATCAGCTAATTTCATATTATTTTGGATGCCCTCTGTAGCCCATTCCCTAAAATGGCAAGCGCAAAACTATTTTTACGAAGACAGATATTTCAGTTCCCCGGTATACATCCTACAGCAATTTGGGTTCATGTTGCAAATGCTCAGCATGTGCACCAATACTTGTATCTATACACTGACACAGAGGAAATTCAGAGAAGAGCTGAGGAATGGAATGAAGTATGTGTTTACATTAAATGGCCATCTGTGTAGATAACGCCCGGGTCTAATGACAATTCAGCGGAGTTTTCAAATAAAGCCGTTTTACAATAAACAGGTTTGGCAAATATGTCATAAAATTCAAACAATCGTATGTCTGGTCATCCGGAAATTGCAGAATTGGCTGAATGCTGTTGACTTCATACAGTTCAGGTAGGTAGCAATACAAATGTTCAATGCTGCTGGCGTGATTGTTACACTATTTGAAGTATGTTCCAAACTATCACAGACACTCGACTGTCAAAGGGCAAGGATGGCTTCAGAACTTTCCGGGTTTTAGATGTTTCAAAATGGACAGGGTCGCGTAACAGAGTGTAAAGGGTGTGCGATGGGAAACCAGGGACAGTATCGCAGCTGCAGAAAGTATGGACCACGTGGAGCGTTCGTTTGTTAATAGACTGTGAGACGAACACAGAGACATGAAGGGCGTGATCACCACATTTGGTTTATTCGGTACAACCGCCCACCATATTATCAAAAAAAAAAATTAGACGCAACGGTAACAGTGAGGAACCGATCAGGACGGAACCTGGACATGTCCCAAGTTATTGGAATGTAAAACTAAAACTTCCCTAATATTCCTTGGTACCTCCCAAGGGTAAAAAAAGGTTTAGGTTATGGCATAATTTCTCAGTTCTGTCCAGGAAGGATTCATGTCACTATAAGAAGACAGGCGGACGAACGAACAATCCAGATCAGAGCAAAGGGAACGGGTCAGGTGACAGATTTCTCCATTGGTCAGCATTTCAGATCGACAGAGCAGAACTCCACGACATTCACCTTGCACAGGGATTGGACCAGGGGGCGTGGAATGTGTTTAATTGGGGGTCTGCGATGTATGGTGCTACCTGGCAGGAACTTGGGAACGTACATTGGGAAATAATGTACTCAGGGAAATGCGCAACAGATACGTGGGGATTGTTCAGGGAGCACTGACACAGGGTTCAGTATGTGCTTGTCTCATTGAGGCAGGGAAAGGATGATGCCGTAAAGTAACCCTGGGTGACAAGAAATTTCGAACAACTCGTCAAGAAGAACAAAGATACTTATGGTTTAGGAAGAAAGGATCAGATAGGGTTATGTCAAGTCACAATGCAAACAATTTAACAATGGACTGAGAAGAGGTAAAAGGGGACATGAGAAGGTCTTGTCCAGTTGTATTGTTGCATTGTGAAGAACAGGAGGATGACAGGAAACAGTGTGGACAAATTAGAGGCAAAGGAGGAAAACTTGTGTCGCGAGTGCAAGGAGGCAGTGAAGCCCTTCACTGAATATATTGATGAATGTGAACACAGCGTAAAAAGGCAGAGGTTAAGAAAGAGGATGCACTGAAAACTATGAAAAACATTATGATAGAGGATTCTCCGGTGCCAGAAGGGATACAGTCCAGGTAATTTTGAAAGGCGAGGGAATATATTGCCAAGCTTTTGGACAGGATACTTGTGGCTTCGATGGCCACGGAATTAGAACGAGAAGATTGGGGTTGGCAAATGTTATGCCTTTGTTAACGAAAGATAATAGAGAGACTTATTTGAATTATAGACCAGTGAATCGTACGACAGTAGTGGGTAACCCATTGGAGAGGATCATTGAAGAGAGAATTACTGAGTATTTAGATAAACGTAGTCTGGCTACGGAGAGTCAACGTGGCATGTTCTCTTATCAGCCAGATTTAACTATTTGAAAAAGAAAAAGTAAAACAAACAGATGAAACAGGGCAGTCGAAGTGGGTCCTTTAATTTTGGTCAGCCGTTTGATAACTTCCCGATAGTGGACTCATTCAGAAATTCAGGAGGCATGGGATCCAGAGAAACCTGGCTGCGTCGATTCAGAATTGCCTTCCTATCAGAAGGCAGATGATATAGTAGACAGAGTGAATTCTGGATGTAAGAGAGCGGGCAGCCATTTTCCGCATTAAGGCTCGAAATTCTGGTATGATTTACAACTCTGTTTGGATTCTGCGTTTGCAGTGCTCCGAGAAATAGGTCTGAGGGAAATAACCGATTTAATCTGACCACCCAGCAGCCGCTGGAAAATTAATGGAATTAGGGCTGACGACGGAAGCAAATCGCTGAACTATTGACTGCACCGCCACATTATCTCAGCTAACCTGTCATTTACATATTACAGGGCAGATGCTACAATGACTTTCAGCAATCTTTTCCAATGGAGGCCTACAACTTAAAAACAGCATTTCGAATGTTCAGCAGCAGCTTTTACAGCTCATTAAAAGAACCAGCCTTCCAAAATGCCAAGTCGAAATTCCCATTTTAAGTACACACCAATTTATCCGAATGTCAATTTACCTCTGTATCGTGGTTTTATCGTATCGTGTGTAGATACGCTCATATTTCGATTTATTTAACCCTGAAGCCACATTGCCGGTGTGGAATCCGTGTCTCCCTCTGAAATCAGAAATAAATGAAACATACAAAACTACACAAACTGAAAACGCAGCTAAGGCAAAGCAAGCATCCGGTCTCACACTTGTCTTCCTTGAAAACCATCGTAAGCAATTGGAGAATACAGAATAAACAAATTCCAAATCTTCCATCTCCTCATGCTGTAAACATCCATTAATTCAGTCTCCATGCTTCAGTGTGTGCAAGAACAGAGGGATTGAACAGTATCAACGACGTTCGAGATTGGTCGGTGCTGTGAAACACTATCGTTCTTACCCAGGTATACAGTCAGATAGCCATAGGAAACCACCGCACAGAAACAGGGTCTTCAGCCCGTCCAGTTATTGAGAAATTATTTAAACTGCCTCCTGCCATCGACTTCACCCATATCTCTCCATATCCCTCTCGTACGTGTACTCCTCCAGACATCTCTTAAACGTTGACATCGGAATCTCAATTAATATTTGCATTGGCAGCTCTGTCTACACTCTGTCGACCCTCTGAGTGAAGAAGTTTCTTCTCATGCTTTCCTGAAACATTTCACATTTCATCCTTCACCCATGATCTCCAGTTGTCTCGCCCAACATCAGAGTAGAAAGCCCGCTTGCATTTACACTCTCTCTACGCCTCAGAATGCTGTATACTTCTATGAAATCTCCCCTTAGTGTTCTACCCGCTCGGGAATAAAGTGCTGACATATGTAATCTTTCATTTTAATTCAAAACATTCAGTTCCAGCAATAGCAGTGTATTTTTTTCTGCATTTTTTCATTCTTATTTGCATCCTTTCTGCAGGTCGTGCACACAATATTTCAAATGAACCCCCAATAAAGCCTTAAACAACAGCAAGGTAACGTCCCAACTCCTGTACTCCATACTTTGGTCTCAGAAGGCCAATGTGTGAATATCATTACGACCCTCTCTAACTGTGCCGCAACTTTCATTGGATTATGGACCTGCATTCCCAGATTGATTCGTTTGTTCTGTCGTACACCTCAGTGCCCTATTTCTCATTGTGTCATACCCACCCTGGCTGATCCGGCCAAAGGCCAACTTCTAACAGTTGTGTGCGTTAAATGCGATCTGACGTTTTCAGCCCATTTTTCCAGCTGGTCCAGATCACGCTTCATGCTCCGGTGTGGAGATACGCGCCTTTATTTCTGCTGTCTCTGTTCAATATAACCACAAACAACTTTGTTTTGAGTTGTCGCTGGAGTTTATAATCCAAAAATGAACCGGTCCCAAGATGAATAATAAATCAAAGAGACAACACCAACCGGTCGAAACCAGGTTGTGAGTTGTGATACCTCTCTGGCGCAGATTAAACATTTGGAGAGAAATGTAATCATCGGCCCCGGGCACTGAAGCGGTAAATCTGGCTCAAACATTTGGAAATTCTGGAAATAGTTGCTTCAATGTGCTTTGTGTTGGACAATAGAAGCGCTGTGAGAACAGGGAGTGGCGTGACTTGCTGATTAATGTGAAGCCCAGGATTATCGGTGCATTATCAGGTGAACATTGTGTTTGCTTACTGTTCGGAACCATAAACCTCAGCTGTTCGGACTCGCTGGAAACGGAATCAAGCTCAGCACAAGGTAAGGACAGAGTCTGTGCTGAATGGGCAATGAGATGGTGTTTTAATACACACACTGCTACCAGTTCATTACCGGCTTTTGAAATTGTGCTGTGTTACGGATATGTGTGTGTGGTGTGTGGTGTGTGTGTGTGTGTGTGTGTGTGTGTGTGTGTGTGTGTGTGTGTGTGTGTGTGTGTGTGTGTGTGTGTGTGTTTTGTTTTTCAATATGTTTTTTTTTATCAAAGACTGGGTACAGCTGGCAGGGATATTTAAAATAACACTTCCTGAATCTCACTGGCTGTTTAAGTGACCGAAGTCGACACAGTGGGCACTTTACTGCGTATCGCCTGTACCGACTAACGTGGCCACAGACTTTATGTTCTGCTGTTGTATCCCATCGACGTCAATGGTCAATGTTCGACAGGTTACCCGTTCAGTGGTGCTCTTCTGCACATTGTATCCTGTGGTTATTTGAGTTACTGTCGCCTTCTTTTCAATTTGAATCAGTCTGCACATCCTCCTCTGGTCTCTCTCATTATCGAGGCGTTGTCTCCTACAGAACTGCCATTGCTGGATGTTTCATTTTTTCACATGGAATCAGTTTGCCCATCCTCCTCTGGTCTCTCTCGTTATCGAGGCACTGTCTCCTACAGAACTGCCATCGCTGAATGATTCATTTTTTCACATTGAATCAGTCTGCCCATCCTCCTCTGGTCTCTCTCGTTAACGAGGCATTGTCTCCTACAGAACTGCCATCGCTGAATGATTCACTTTTTCACATTGAATCAGCCTGCCCATCCTCCTCTGGTCTCTTTCATTATCGAGGCATTGTCTCCTACAGAACTGCCATTGCTGGTGCTGGATGTTTCATTTTTTTCTCTCCATTCTCTTTAAACTGAGACTGCTCTGTGTGAAAATCTCTGCAGTTCAGCAGTTTCAGACTACACGGTCTGACAGCAGCAATCATTCCATGCTTAATGCCACTAAAATCACATTTGTTCCCAGTTCTGCGTCTGATCTGAACAATATCTGACCCTCTTGGCCATGTCTTCATTCGTTTATTAAACTAACAGAGCTGCTGCCTCACGATTGGCCGATTTACATTCACCTGGTTTACAATCACCACGCAATTTCAGTTTTACCATTGCTTTATTGAAGGAAAGTTCTGGACTTTGCCGAGGAGTAATGAATTGGAGCTGGGCAAATTACGAAATTATTAGACATGAATTAGGGAAAGTTAATAGGAAATGGCTGTTTTGAATGTTGGCAAGTCCAAATGTGGAGGGTATTTAAGAACTAACTGGACGGAATACTGGGCAGTTACTTTCCAGGAAGACGAAAGGACAAGGATGATATGTAAGGGAACCTTGGATGTCGAAAGAGATGACAATTTAGCCAACAGATAAATGCAAAGCTTAGGAAGCTCGAATGAAACAGTGCCCTTGATGATTATAAAGTGCCAAAAGGGGATTTAGGAAAGCCTTGAAAATTCTTCGGAAAATAGGATTACAGAGAATCTCAGGTCATTCTATCTACACATCTGCAATGATGAGATTTCATAGCCTTTATCTAAACAAGGATGTTCTGACACTGCAGAGGATTCAGAGCAAGTTCACAACAATGATTACTGGATTTAAAGACTTGTTTGATGGGTCTGGGCCTGCACTCACTGTCATTCAGAAGATTGGTCTTGACAGATTAGATGTGGGTGGTGAGTTTCCTTTGGTCGATCTGGGCCTGCACTCACTGTCAATCAGAAGAATGGTCTTGACAGATTAGACGTGTGTGGTGAGTTTCCTTTGATGGGTCTGGGCCTGCACTCACTGTCATTCAGAAGATTGGTCTTGACAGATTAGACGTGTGTGGTGAGTTTCCTTTGGTGGATCTGGGCCAGCACTCACTGTCATTCAGAAGATTGGTCTTGACAGATTAGACGTGTGTGGTGAGTTTCCTTTGGTGGATCTGGGCCAGCACTCACTGTCATTCAGAAGATTGGTCTTGACAGATTAGACGTGTGTGGTGAGTTTCCTTTGGTGGATCTGGGCCAGCACTCACTGTCATTCAGAAGATTGGTCTTGACAGATTAGACGTGTGTGGTGAGTTCCCTTTGATGGATCTGGGCCAGCACTCACTGTCATTCAGAAGATTGGTCTTGACAGATTAGACGTGTGTGGTGAGTTTCCTTTGGTGGATCTGGGCCAGCACTCACTGTCATTCGGAAGATTGGTCTTGACAGATTAGACGTGTGTGGTGAGTTTCCTTTGGTGGATCTGGGCCAGCACTCACTGATTCAGAAGTCTGGTCTTGACAGATTAGACGTGTGTGGTGAGTTTCCTTTGGTGGATCTGGGCCAGCACTCACTGATTCAGAAGTCTGGTCTTGACAGATTAGACGTGTGTGGTGAGTTTCCTTTGGTGGGTCTGAGCCTGCACTCACTGTAATTCAGAAGATTGGTCTTGACAGATTAGACGTGTGTGGTGAGTTTCCTTTGGTGCGTCTGGGCCTGCACTCACTGTCATTCAGAAGATTGGTCTTGACAGATTAGACGTGTGTGATGAGTTTCCTTTGATGGGTCTGAGTACACGATGAGAATAAATAAGCTTTCCTTTAAAACTGAGATGAAAGATTCTTTTGTATCCCGGCCAAGGCTTTGTTGATCAGTTCAATTTGATGCCAAATGTGGGTGGGGGCTATTATTGGGTATATTCATTGCCGAGTTTGATATATTCTTGATTGATAACAAGCTTTGCTGTTACAGTCGGAAGGCAGAAAGAAATGAAGCATTGCGGGGTGATGAATGGTGGTGCAGACAAGATGGAGCGAATGGACTAATTCTGCTCCTGTATCTTATGTCTTACAATGACTGAATTATGACTCCTTCTTACCTACATCAGGTTTTCTGATGTGTTAGGGACAATTACAGTTTTGTTTACTGAGATTGTGATATTGGTGTTCAACATTTAATTTCTGTGAGTTTATGGCTTTAGGAACATTGAACAGAAATGTTTTGTTTTACTTTGTATTGCTAACGTACTTCGTTATGTTTCATGTTAAAGTTAGCCATGCAGTGAGACATTTATTGGAAGAAAAAAGCACACAACTGGAAGCAGAGCGCGACTGAAGACGAGGGAACAGCAGCAAGTGAACCAGCCCGAGGACTGAGAGCATAAACTGGAGCGAAAGCGTCTGACTCGGAGATTCCAGTGATTCAGTCAGGAGAAAGTTTGGTGAGTCTCATTTACTCAAAAACTGGTCCTTTAGACATTATATATCTTCACAAAGGAAGGTAGGAAATATTTGGATCGAAAGTGAATATGTCCAGAGTACCAGTTAAGCCTGTATCAGACCCAGTCGCAATCACTCCAGGTCTGGTAATTTGCTTTCAGCAGCTCAGCTCTTCAAAGCCACTCACATTCCGTCATTGATTACTCATTTCATTGTCTCGTATCTTCTGAAGTAACTTTGTTCTGATCTTCGTGCCGTAGTGATGGCGGAAACGTCGAACTACCATGAACTGCAGTAACAGGTCATTGACTTCTCTTTCTATTGCAAGCTGCAATGGTGAACTTACCCTCGAGTATATTGTCGTGCAGCCCGTAGCGGAGAACAAACCCCTTTGAAGCATTTATCGCAACACTTCATTTCCTTCAGTCCTAGAATGACGTCCATTGGGAGCATAAATAAGGAGCAATTTAATTAACCCGAGTGGCGAATGTGTACAATTCGTTGCCGCAGGTAGCTGTGAAGATCAAGTATTTGGTGTATTTAAAGAAGGGGTTGGTAGATTCTCTATTAGTCAAGTCATGAAGAGATACTGGCCTTCTCGATCGAAGCGGCCCTATCGAGGGGAGCGGCCTTGTCGAGGGAAGTGGCCTTGTCGAGGGAAGTGGCCCTGTCGAGGGAAGCGGCCCTATCAAGGGGAGCGGCCTTGTCGAGCGAAGTTGTAGTCTTTGGCTCGAGAGTCTTCGGCGAGGAGGCTGAGGAACGAGACTACACCACAGTTGGAGAGGGTAAGAGGCGGTGAAGAGATGACAGGTAAACTAATTCAGTGTGATGTTTGCCTGATGTGGCAGGTCAGGGACACTGATGGTGCAACCGGCTGCTACAACTGTGTGTGTCCAGGTTCAGCTCCTGAAAGACAGTGTTGGGACACTGGAGAGGCAACTGGATGACCTCAGTATCATTCGGGAAAACGCGAGTTTGCTGGACAGGACCTGCAGTGAGATTGTTACACCGAAGATACCGGAGGAGAGAACGTGTGCGACGATGACAAACGGATGGATGCTTGAAGTACTGGAGACCCCGGGGGATGTGTCTCTTGAAAGCAGGTTCACCCTCTTGGAAGCTGTCGGGGCAGAAGATACTGCCATTCTGAGAGGCGGACAGGTCTGCGAGTCGTAAATTGGCACTGAAGCAAAGCAGATGAGACAGACGACAGGCAGAGCCGTGGTAGTAGGGGACTCCATAGTAAGAGGTACAGAAAGGGGTTTCTGCTGCAACAGGCAGGATTGAAGGATGGTATGTTGACTCCCTGGAGCCAGGATCCAGGACGTCTCGGACCGATTGCAGGGAATCCTCCAGAGTGAACGTGAACAGACGGATGTGGTAGTGCATATCGGCACAAATGACATCGGGAAGAAGAGGAAAGAAATTCTGCAGCGTGACTTCAGAGAACTCGGAAGAAGACTGAAAAGCAGGACCTCCTGGGTGGTTATCTCCGGTTTGTTTCCAGTTCCTCTTGCTGGTGAGGGCAGGAACGGGGAGATATGGGATCTGAATGTGTGGCTGAGAGCTGGTGCGGCAAGCAGGGTTTTAGATTCTTAGACCACTGGGATCTGTGTTGGGGTAAGGATGAATTGCAGAAAAGGGACGAGCTGCACTTTAACAGGCGGGGGACCAGCATTTTCGCAGGCAGGTTCTGCCACTGCTACACGGTTGTGTTTGAACTAATAAAAGGGGGGCGTGGAGGAGTCGAACTGGAAATATAAGGATGGAGTCAAAGGGAAAGACAGAATAAGAAAAGTTCAGAAATAAAACAGATTTAAAGGGGCAGAAAGCTCAAGAAGGGATCGTATGAGGAAAGCTCAGTATGGCCAAGTGCAATAGGGACTGATGTGAGAAGCGAGGGGGGTAATGGATTGAAAGTATTATATATGAATGCACGAAGTATAAGAAATAAAGTGGATGAGCTTGAAGCTCAGTTGGAAGTTGGTAAGTATGATGTTGTAGAAATAACAGACATAGCTGCAAAATGACCAGCGCTGGGAATTGAATATTCAAGATTATATGTCCTATCGAAAGGGCAGACAGGTGGGTAGAGGGGGTGGGGTGGCTTTGCTGGTGAGGAATGAAATTCAGTCCCTTGCGAGGGGTGACATAGAATCAAGAGATGTAGCGTCAGTATGGATAGAACTGAGGAATTGTAAGGACAAAAAGACTCTAAAGGGAGTTATCAAAAGGTCCCGAAGTAGAAACCTACAGAGTGCAAGTTGAATCAAGAGTTAAAATTAACATGTTGCAATGGTAATACTACGGTTGTAATGGGGGATTTCAATATGCAGTTATACTGGAAAAATCACGTTGGTACTGGACCCCAAGAAAGGGAGTGCCTCCGAGACGGATTCTTAGAGCAGCTTGTACTGCAGCCTACCAGGGAGAAGGCATTCTGGGTCTAGTATTGTGTAATGAACTGGATTTGATTAGGGAACTCGAGGTAAAAGAACCATTAGGAGGTAGTGACCATAATATGATAAGTTTTAATCTACAATTTGAGAGGGAGAACTGAAAATCGGAAGTGTCACTATTAAAATTGAACAAAGGGGACTATGGAACCATAAGGGAGGCGCTAGCCGATGTTAACTGAAAGGATACCCTCGCAGAGATGAAAGTGGAACAACAACGCCAGGTATTTCCGAGAATAATAAAGAAGGTGAAGGATCAGTGCATTCCGAAGAGGAAGAAAGTTTCTAAGGGGAGTAGGGGCGACCGTGGTTGACAAGGGAAGTCAAGGACAGTATAAATATAAAGGAGAAGTATAACATAGCAAAGATGAGCGGGAAGACTGAGGATTGGGAAACTTTTAAAGAGCAACCGAAGATTACTAAAACGGCAATACGGGGAGAAAATATAAGGTATGAAGGTCAGTTAGCCAAGAATATAAATGGGGATAGTAAAAGCTTCTTTAGGTGTGTGAAGAGGAAAAAAAATATTTAAGAACAAACCTGGGCCCTTCAAGGCAGAAACGGGTGAATGTATTATGGGTAACAAGGAAATGGCAGACGAGTTGAACAGGTGCTTTGGATCTGTCTTCACTAGGGAGGACACAGACAATCTCCCAGATGTAATAGTGGCCAGAGGACCTTGGGTAACGGAGGAAATGTTGAAAATTCACATTAGGCAGAAAATGGTGTTGGTAGACTGATGGGATTGAAGGCTGATAAATTTCCAGGGCCTGATGGTCTTCACCCCAGGGTAGTTACGGAGGTGGCACTAGAAATCGTGGACGCAATTGGTAATCATTTTCCAATGTTCTATAGATTCAGGATCAGTTCCTGAGGATTGGAGGATAGCTGATATTATCCCACATTTTAAGAAAGGAGGGAGAGAGACAACAGGGTATTATAGACCAGTTAGCCTGACATCAGTGGTGGGGAAGATGCTGGAGTCAATTATAAAAGATGAAATAGTGGTACATATTTTTAAGAAGTAACAGGATCGGTGCGAGTCAGCGTGGATTTACGAAGGGGAAATCATGCTTGACAAACCTTCTGGAATTGTTTGAGAATGTAACTATGAAAATGGGCAAGAGATGCAGTGTAGCTGGGCTTACAGAAAGCCTTTGATAAGGTCCAACATAGGAGATTAGTGGGTAAAATTAGAGCACGTGGTATTGGGGGTAGGGTACTGACATAAATAGAAAATTGGTTGGTAGACAGGCAACCAAGAGTGGGATTAACGGGTCCTTTTCAGAATGGCAAACAGTGATTACTGGGGAACCGAAAGGCTCGGTGCTGGGACTGGCTATTTACAATATACATTAATGATTTAGATGAAGAGATTAAAAGTAACATTAGCAAATTTGCAGATGACACAAAGCTGGGTGGCAGTGTGAAATATGAGGAGGATCTTAGGAGAATGCAGGGTGATTTGGGCAGGTTGGGTGTGCGGGCAGATGCAGTTTAATGTGGATAAATGTGAGGTTATCCACTTTGGTGGCAAGAACAGGAAGACAGATAACTGTCTGAATACTTTCAAGTTAGGAAAAGGGGAAGCACAACGGGATCTAGGTGTCCTTGTTCATCAGTCACTGAAAGTAAACATGGAGGTACAGCAGGCAGTGAAGAAAGCTAATGGCATGTTGGCCTTCTTAACAAAGGGAGCTGAGTATAGGAGTAAAGAGGTCCTTCTGCGGTTGTACAGGGCCCTCGTGAGACCACACCTCGAGTGCTGTGTTCAGCTTTGGTCTCCAAATTTGAGGAAGGGCATTCTTGCTATTGAGGGAGTGCAGCATAGGTTCAATAGGTTGATTCCCGGGGTGGGAGGGACTGCCATATGTTGAAAGATTGCAACGACTGGGTTTGTATACACTGGAATTTAGAAGGACGAGAGGGGATCTGATTGAAACATATAAGATTATTAAGTGTTTGGACACGCTAGAGGCAAGAAACATGTCATCGATGTTGGGGGAGCCAGAACCAGAGGCCACAGTTTAAGAATAAGGGGTAGGCCATTTAGAACAGAGTTCAGGGAAAACTTTTTCACCCAGAGAGTTGTGCATCTGTAGAATACTCTGCCTCAGATGGCAGTGGGGGCCAATTCTCTGGATGCTTTCAATAAATAGTTAGGTAGAGTTCTTAAAGATAGCGGAGTCAAGGAATATGGGGAGAAAGCAGGAACAGGGTAATGATTGTGGCTGATCAGCCATGATCACATTGAATGACAGTGCTGGCTCGGAGGGCCGAAGGGCCTACTCCTGCACCTATTGTCTATTGTCCATTGTCTATAAAACTGCTCCCTCTGGCACCGACAAACATTCCACTCTCAAAATCACTGAGATCACCTTTCATCGCCATGGTGATGTTTGTTGGAGACAGAACGTACTCTTCACTAAGGAACAGAATAGGGAGAGAACCGCTAATAAATCTGTAGGTTTAGTTAATGATTATCACCAGGAGCTGACTGAATATTAATCAGGGCGTGTTCATTACTTACAGAACCCGTAACACAGCCTCACAGGGACAGAGTGCTAACAGAACCTGGAGCCGCGGTACAAGGTAAGAAGCTCTATATACTGAAATATAAAATCTCAAAGGCAGTTAGCCACTTTTATGAACACTTGAATGAGATTGATAACGTATACTGTTGATCGATATTAGAACTGTAGAGAATCGCTTTTGAAAGAATTAATAATTCCCTTCATCTACTTGAATGCATCGACTTCCTGTGCATGTCCCCGGGGGAAACCGGGGCAGTTGGAGGTGTTATCGGAATCGGCGCACTTTCAACCCGGCTCCGAATCGTCAGCAAAGGTTAGGGAGGTGCGAGCTTCCCGCATCTCGGAACTGTCCCCGGGCTACTGCTTGCAGTAACAGGAAGCCGATCCGTCCACACTCAGGGCTTTACCGATCCCCGACCGAGGAACTGAGGATTCGTTTTGATTATTCCCTCACTGGCGGTATCTACACTATCTGTCCAACCTAGACGGCATTTCGGTTGGTGATCAAAAGTATGGAACCACCCACTTTGGAGATTACAGCCGGGGCGGGGGGTGGTCGTGGGGGGAGGCGCTGTAAGGAGTTGATGTTTCCATTATATAGTCGATTGGTGAGACCTGTTGTGGATCACCGCCTGCAGTGTAGTTTCCCTTCTGTCAGATGTGAGGGGGACGGAAGGGTAGGTGGGAAACCAAAAGAAGGTTCAGCAGGCAGATACCTGCCCTCGTGAGTTTTTCTATGAGGACTCTGTTGTGATCTTGACTTGTGATGTGACTTAAAACAGGGGAGACCTGCCTGTATGCTTTCCAGTTTTTTTTTAAAGAGACAATGTACTTGATTTCATTCGCGGAAATTTGGTAAAATGAGTGGGAACTTCGATGAGACATAAAGTATTCCGGGGAGTTTGACAGGGACGTGGACTAAATAGTTCCTGTTGTGTGAGGATTTGAAACCAGGCACCGCCAGTTGAAGACAGTTGAGATGTTTTCTTTCTCTCGCTGGGTCTAGTGTGTCATGGGAATGTCCGCCCTCAATATTCAGGAGAAGGAGAGTCTTTCTGTTAATATTGTAATCCTGCAGCGTGGTGGCCCTTGATACACAAATGAGTGAGATGTTATAGGTGAGAGGCAGGATTGATGCGCCGAGATCACAGTCAGATCTGCGTTGGTCACAGTCAATGCGGGATGCCGATGTAATTAAATCTCCCATCAACAACTTCTGGCTGACAAAAACACATATCATTAGGCACTGTACTGTGCACGTCCCGTACCTAATACTGCGGCCACTGATTGTATGTCCGTGGTTTTCTACATCTGTAGCCCGTCCGTTTCAAAGTTCGACATGTTACACGTCCAATGACGCCTCTCTGCACAATGCATTTGCAGCGTGGTTATTTGAGTTCCTGTCGTCTTCCCGGCAGATTGAACCAATCTCGCTTTTCCCATTCGATCTCTCTCATTAACAAGGCGTGTTCGCTCTCAGAACTGCCGGTCACTGATCTTCTTCCGCGCCATTCTCCGCAAATTCGAGACTGTTGGACGGGACAATCCCAGGAGTTCAGCAGTTCCTGCGATATTCAAACTGCACCCTCTGGCACCGACAAATATTCCACTCTCAAAATCACTGAGATCACATTTCATCTCCATGGTGATGTTTGTTTGAGACAGAACGTACCCTGTGCTAAGGAACAGGAGGCGGAGAGACCCGCTGGTAACGCTGTGGGTTTAGTTAATGATTATCACCAGGAGCTGACTGAACATTAACCAGGGTGTGTTCATTACTTACAGAACCCGTAACACAGCCTCACAGGGACAGGGTGGTAACAGAACCTGGAGCCGCTGTACACGGTAAGAAGCTCTTTTTACTGAAATATAAAATACACAAAGGCAGTCAGACACTTAAATGAGACTGAGAACGTATTCGCATGTTCAACAATTGAACTGTAGCGAATCGCTTTTGAAAGAATTAATAATTCCCTTCTGCTAATTGAATGCATCGACTTCCTGTGCAAGTCCAGGGGAAAACAGGGGCAGTTGGAGATGTTATCGGAAACGCCGCACTTTCAACCCAGCTCCGAATCATCAGCAAAGGCTCGGGAGGTGCGAGCTTCCCTCATCTCGGAACTGACCCCGGGCTACAGGTTGCAGAAGCAGGAAGCCGATCCGTCCACACTCGGGGATTTCCTGATCCCTGTCTGGGGGAATTGAGGATTCGCTTTGCTTATTCCATTGCAGGCGGGATCGACACTATCTGTCTATCCTTTACGACATTTCTGTAGGTAGCTGCTGGGAGAGGTCGAAATTATGAGAACTACTGACACTGGTTTATAGCGGGGGAGGGAGGCGGATGGTGTAAAGAGTTGATGGTTCCATTATATAGTCGGTTGATGAGACATGTTGTGGATCACCACCTGCAGTGTTCTTTCCCTTCTGTCAGAAGTGTGTGGGTAGGTGGGAGATTGCACATTTAAACAGAGACCTAACGTAAAGAATTTTGCTTCTCATGTATATGAGGGATGTAAGTAATGAAGTTAATACAATTGGAAATGCACAAACACAGACTCGAACAAAACTACAATAGAGGGACCGAGATCAGGATGGAAACGGTAAAATGAGCACGTTGCTCATATACGAACACGAGAAAATCTGAAGTTGTTGGCAATCCAGGGCAACACAAGGAAATCTAGGAAAAGATCTAGGAAAAGAAGGTTTAACACAGAGACATCTGCACCTTGTGAGTTGTCCTGTGAGGAAAGTCTGTGATCTTGGCCTTTTTCAGTGATTGAGAAGAATTCGACATGACCTAAGTTTACACGGTGGTGTATTTGATTGTATCCGTAGTAGTTTGGTAAAATCAGTGGGATATTTAATGAGAAATAAAGTATCATGCGGCGACTTGACAGGGACGTCGACAAAATAGTTCCTCTTCTGGGAGGAACTGAAAGCAGTTGAAGATAGTCTCCCCCATTGTCTACTCTCATTCTCTCCCCCTTTCTCTCCCCCCATTCTCCCCCCCCTCTCTCTCCTCCCGTCTCTGGAATTGCCTCCTCAACATTCAGCAGAAGCAGATTGTTACAATTAATTCTGTAATCTCTGCATTGTAAATATCACTGCCAGGTGCAAGTCTGTTTACCTTAAATACATGCGCACAGAAAAAGAGCATCTATGTCCGTAATGCCGTAAGAGCATCTATGTCCGTAATGTCCGTAAAGATGATGTTGAACAGGTAGAAACACTGGAAATCCTTTCCTGACGAGGGACGTATTGAAACACCACAACGTTCCCCACCCAGTACGGTCTCTGTGTGTACATGGTGCTGAGCTTCTCTTTCTGTTCCAGCGAATCCGAGTCCCTGAACTTAGTGGGTGCAAACAGTAAGTGAACACACCGTGAGCAAGATTCAGTTGATAACACACATGTAAACCTGAGCTTCACATCATTCAGCATATAATTCCACACCCTGATCCACAACGCGTTAAGTATATAACACAAAAGCTGATTCAAGCGAATGATTCTATTGTGCTGTTCGGTAAGTTCTCAGAATGCACAACATTAGTAGTTGTTGTTCACAGAGAAGATTATCGTAGCATATATGGGATTTAAATGGACACGGGGTGGTAATCAGATTGCAAAACCAACCCGAGCAGTAGCGGGTTCAGGCAGATGTTGGGGATTATATCGAGGAAACAGCCAGAGGAAGTGGATGAGGCAGGCGCAGTCGATTACTTCAAAAAGCAGCTGGGATGCGTTGATGGAGTGAAAAGGCCAGAAGGGAAATGGGCCCATCACAGGAAATTGTGACCATCTCGGCGGGCACTGTGGTTGGCATTGACTCGTTGGGCAGAACGCTCTGAATTTGGACTCTATTGCTCTTTGAGATTGTCAGTAGATGCGCCAGGTATCAGCGGAGAGACATAGACATCGTGTGGAAGGTGTTGTTAATGGGGAATGCTTGGTCCCCAAGCCAACTGCTTCTCTGATACAGGGGATGACGATACTATCATATTTGCAAACTAATCGTACTCTCTCTGACACACTGTCTGCTTGTTGTTTAATTCACAACATCACCAGCAGGTGGAGGTTTCCCGAACCGGGACCAGGATGTAAACAAGACGACGATCAACAATCGTCAGTCAGAATCAGAATGGACAAAGGTATGATACGTTGGGATTTCTGAATTAAACTTTTGTCGCGTTTGTACACAGCAGTTCAGATGAAACTGACACAGGCGCTAACAGGGCAGAGAAAATTTTCAAGCAGTGTCATTGATCCCACTGGTAAAGCGGCTTTGTGTAATCGATCAATCGAACAGTTCCAGTGCAGGGACCTGACATCAGTAATGGTCGAATCACTCCGCTCACCAGGCATAGCTTCAGCTGGGTGAAAGGAACAGAGGCTCCTGATTCAGGTGGTTTTGAGTGAAACACAGACGGGAGTGCGACAGCGGTCTTGTGGTTATGTAAATGTTCAGGGTCAGGCTCCGTTTCACCTCTAGACAGGCACTAATGTGTAAGACATCGACAACTTTCACTTATAAAACTAAACGCCAGATGATAGGAATATTTCCCGGTTTTCAGAGATTGTGTGTTAACACAGCATTTCAGGTTTTGGTTGGAAAGCTACCAACTCCCCCCGGGTTTTTATTGGCTGCTGCACAAAGGAGAAGAGGGGTGTTTCGGAAATCTGTTTTCTGTAGCAGAGCGGAGATCATTGCCGGTGTTGGGAATGGCTGAGGATCAGGAGGCAGCTCATTGTAGATACATTTGAGGTCTGCTTCGGGGTTTTAATACCGAAGTGAATGTCTGGGCTGTGGAGAAATGGTGAGCCTGAGTTCTACATATTTCCCTCTTGATATACTCTTCCCAGGATCCCTGCTGGGAAAGCCGGCATAACCAATCACCAAATGTCCCTGTCATCTGTAGACATTGTGATTGTGCTTAAATCTGTGATTCCAGCTGTAATAAACGATGTGACAGCCTGGAAACCTGTCATTCGGCCCATCTAATTCTTGCTGATCTAAATGTCTGAGCTTGCCCCATGTTCCTGCAGCCTTTCCCAAATTTCCCTTGTAAACTTCTTCTATCCTTTTTACTGCCCGCATGCTGCCTACTTTGTAATTTTATTAGTGTTTGCGGCCTCCTCTGTCTGCGCGTAATTTATACCCATCAGACACCACGTGAAAAATGCCCCTTTGGTCCCTTTTAAATTTCTTTTAAAAGACTCAAGTCTCAGACTCCACTACCCTGGGAAAAAGAACATGACCCTCTCCACTATCTATGTCCTGGATTATTTTATGTTCACATACATGTGTAAGGTCACCCTTCAAGCTCCTGAGCTCCAGGGAAAACTGTCCCAGCCGAACCATATAACATAAAAACAACATCCTACTCCAGTACCGTGGTGGTCATTCTCCACTACACTCTTTCCAGCTTAATCCCCTCCATCCTATAGATTAGCAACTACAACTGCACACAAAGCTCTCTAAGCGAGATTTTGCATGGTCGTTACATGAGGATCATCAGGTGGGGATAAGGAGGGAACCGGGGGAGCGGTCAGCATAGTTCTCCAGGTAATGGTCAGCCTGTGACCCAGGGAACCGGACGATGTGCCTCTCAAGGGAATGGTCAGTCTGTGACCAAGGGGACTGGACATTGTGTGACAAAGAGATTAGAGAATGCGTGATCCAACAGAGTGAACCATGTGTCATCCCGTTGCTGGTCTGTGTGGGACACAAACTACTGGACACTAAGTGACCCAGGAGAATTTAGCTTGTGGATGATAAATACAGTGATATTTCCCGGTATCACCGGACACCGTCGCAATAAGATCCCGTGGTCATCCTTCTTTTCAACTGCTGTGAATTCAGTTATCAGTATTACTATGTCTATCCTGTTATTTTACTGGGAGTGAATGTGTCCAGTCACCGGCTTTTGGGATGGTCACCTGGCAGGATATACGGTTCATATTACCCAGCACAGTCCCACTCCAAATCTGGTCAGCCAGAGTCTCAGCTCTATTGCAATCTGAATCAGCTTTGCTCATAAATCATACTGGTGTAACCTGCAATTCATCACTTATTTCAGTTGGGAAATTGAAACGAGCAGCGATAGGACTGAAGAGGATTTTATCAGGCGGATCATCGAGGGAAGATGATCGGGACACGGGAAGCAAGGTACCAAATCAGGGTCAGATTAAGAGCAACGTCCCAATGGAAAGTGGTCCCGCCGCAGAGGAGCAGGAGCAAATTCAGCCCGGAGACAGTGACGTCAGCGACACCGATCAGGACCCTGGAACCAGCACAAGTGAGGCGACCCCCTGTCAGCTCGGAAGCTCATTGAACATGGAATTGTCAAGTGCCCAACAAGGAGCAGGTGAGTGAAATATGAGGGTGAGGTGTTCACAGAATATGGCAGGGCGGAGGGTAAAGGTGAGGCCTTGTTGGAGGGTTGTCAGACGAGAGGGGGAATGTGTAGGTGTGGTACTTGTGGTGTAGTGGGCAGCCGTTACCCCACTGCAGTAAATGTACTACCTGCTGTGAGGATTTCTAGGATGTGTATTAGAGGAAATGCAGCTCTCCAGATGAGAAGGGTATTTCCGGGTTGTGAATCCGGGGAAATGTATTCGCCAGGATGGAAAGAGTACCTCTGGGAAGTGAATATTATCGACAGTCCCGACATTGATTGCCCATCCAGAATTGAAATAGGTGAGTGGCTGGGATGAGGGATGCACTGGTTTGCATTAAATGTGGTCCTGCTATTAACCTAATGCCCAGGATATTGCGGATTCGGTTTTAAGGCCAGTGTTGGAGATGGGGAATTAAACCGTTTTTGTGTCTGTGAGCAGGTTCAAGTCATGTTTTTTGTTTTTGTTCAGTTGGGTGAGAGCGGTGGAGACGAGCAATATCTGAGTTCAAGTCTACATTTTCCTTTTTATGTTCACAGAGCCAGAGTTTACAATCTCCGACCTCCTGGCAGAGGGGGAGGAATACCGACTGTACCAACTGACAAAGTTCTACAGAGACAGACTCCAACAAGCGATTGAAGAAAAGGTTGAGAGACTCGGTATAATGTTGACAGAGGCGGGACATTTCAGTAGAGAAGAAAATGAAGTGAGTTTATTTAATGTATTGTCACCGAACTGCTGGTATCAGAGGGAATAGTAATCAGTATTAATATCCTGCACGTTCTAGCAGTCCTACATGGGAATTGAGACGTTGATCTCTGACTTGTCTCTCACAGATCTGGTTTCAACTGTTAATGTGGGGAGCTCTGGGAACTACAGGTTCAGCATCACCTTTTCTTCTCTCACCTGCTGTATTTATCAGTGTGAAATAAGAACAGTGGCTGCATATCTGGACTTTGAACAGGCATTCAGTCTGAAACTGATTTGAAATCTTGGCTGAGCCGCCGAGCAGATTCACCTCATTTCATTGATACAGGATGAATATGAAACAGTCAGATTGTAAATTGGGCCAACCGGCTTCACTGTGGCACTTGACGGAGGGAAACCTGCTGACCACATCCGGTCTTGGCAACCGAAAAAGAAATCTGATAACTTGTTTAATATCTAACTAATGGAGACAAGATTACACCATTTCAGGTCACTGTCCCTGGAGCACACACACAGTGATTGTCTTGTCCTAGATCTGACCTATTCAGCCATGAGTGGTATTAGAAAATCAAGTGCGTTATACCCGTGAGTGAATCTGTTCTCGTTGGGATTCATTGGCGCTCTATGTTATTAATCAGATAGGCATCAATGTCTCAGAATAATGAACATCATTCCTCTTATTTCTCAGAGCAATGACCTAAGCCCATCCATATTCAGTTGCATCATCAATTACCTTAATTCCATTATCGCTGTATGTTGCTTGAAGATTATTCGACGTGTAATTCATAATTCTTCAGTTAATGAGGGAGCCCAAGCCCGCATTCAGGAAGTGATAACCATTTTACAGCATGAGTGCCAGGCAGTAACCATCTTCATCATGAGACAGCCGCACTGACATTCCTTAATATTACATAGAAATATAGAACCACAGAAAACCTTCAGCCGAGTACAGGCCCATCGGCTCACAGATTTGTGCCGAGCATGTCCCAAACTTAGTGATTACTAGGCTTACGTATAGCCCTCTATTTTACTGAGCTCCACGTACATATCGAAAAGTATCTTCAAAGACCATATCATAATCACGTCCACCAGCGTTGCCGGCAGCCCATTCCACGCACTCAACACACTCTGAGTAAAAAAACTTACCCGTGAAATATCCTCTGTACCTACACCCCAGTACCTTATACCTGTGTCCTCTTGTAGCAAACATTTCAGACCTGGGAAAAAGTCTCTGACTATCCACACAATCAATGCCTCTCATTATCTTGTACACCTCTATCAGGTCACCTCTCATCCTCCGTTGCTCCAAGGAGAAAAGGCCGAGTTCAGTCAACTTCTTCTCGTAAGGCAAGCTCCCCAATCTAGGCAACATCCTTGTAAATCTCCTCTGCACCCTTTCTATAGCTTCCACACCCTTCCTGTAGCGAGGCGACCAGACCTGAGCACAGTACTTCAAGTGGGGTCTGACCAGGGTCCTATATAGCTGCAACATTACCTCTCAGCTCCTAAATTCAATTCCACGATTGATGAAGGCCAATGTACCGTTTGCCTTCTTAACCACAGAGTCAACCTGCGCAGCTGCTTTGAGTGTCCTATGGAGTCGAACCCCAATATCTCTCCGATCCTCCACACTGTCAAGAGACTTACCTTTAATATTATATTCTGCCATCATATTTAACCTACCAAAAGGAACCACTTCACACCTATCTGGGTTGAACTCCGTCTGCCAGTTCTCAGCACAGTTTTGCATCCTATCGATGTCCCGCTCTGACAGCCCTCCACACTATCCACAAAACCCCCAACCGTTGTGTCATCAGCAAACTTACAAAACAATCCCTCCACTTCCTCATCCAGTTCATTAATAAAAACCACGAAGAGTAACGGTGTCAGAACAGATCACCGAGGCACTCCACTGGTGACCGAACTCAACGGAGAATATGATCCGTCTGCAATTTCACTTTGCCTTCTGTGGGCAAGCCAGTTCTGGATCCACAAAGCAATGTGCCATTGGATCCCATGCCTCCTTAATTTCTCAATAAGCCTTGCATGGGGTACCTTAACAAATGCTTGATGAAATTCATAAACACTACATCCACTGCTCTTCCTTCATCAATGTGTTTAGTCACATCCTTCAAAAAACTCAATCAGGCTCGTAAGGCATGGCCCGCCCTTGACAAAGCCATGCTGACTACTCCTAATCACATTATACCTCTCCAAATGTTCCTAAATCCTGCCTCTAAGGATCTACTCCAACAAGTTACCAACCACTGAGGTAAGACTCATTGGTCTATAATATCCTGGGCTAATTCTATTCACTTTCTTGAATAAAGGAATATCATCTCATCGGGCTTAGGCGGAAGAGGGCAAGGCAAGGTAGGTTTAGGCTTCAGTTTTTCCTGTTGTTTGAGGAAGGGGAAGAATGAGTGTGAGGGCAGATTGTTGTTCTCGGTGTCGGGTGTGGGAGGCCCTGTAGTCTCCGAGCCTCCCAGACGTCCAGATCTGCGCCGGGTGCGCCGAGCTGCAGGTCCTAATGGACCGTGTTAGGGAGCAGGAGATGCAGCTCAATGACCTTGGTCTGGACAGGGAGAGTGAGGTGTTGATAGAGAGGAGTTACAGGCAGTTGATCACACCGGGGCCACGGGAGGCAGACTGGTGGGCCATGGTTAGGAGGAGGAAGGGGAAGAGTCAGGTACTAGAGAGTAACGCAGTGGCTGTACCCCTTGACAATAAGTACTCCTGTTTGAGTACTGTTTGTGGGGGGCGGGAACAGCCTACCTGGGGGAATCGACAATGGCCGTGCCCCCGGCACTAAGTCCAGCCCTGTGGCTCAGAAGGGTAGGAAAAGGAAGAAGAAGGCAGTAGTAATAGGGGACTCGATAGTTAAGGGGTCAGATAGGCGATTCTGTGGATGGAGTCAGGAGACCTGGATGGATGTTTCTGATCCCTTCCAAGATATCATGAAGTGGGAGAGCGAGGAGCCAGAGGTCGTGGTACGTATAGGTACCAATGACATAGGTAGCAAAAGGGAAGAGGTCCTGAAAGGAGAATATAAGGAAGGCAGTTGAGAAGAAGGACCGCAAGGGTAGTAATCTCGGGATTACTGCCTGTGCCATGCGACAGTGAGAGTAGAAATGGAATGAGGTGTAGGATAAATGCGTGTTTGAGGGATTGAAACAGGGGCAGGAATTCAAGATTCTGGATCATTGGGACCTCTTTTGGGGCAGGTGTGATCCTACAAAAAGGACGGGTTACACTTGAATCCTAAGAGGACCAATATGCTGGCGGGAGATTTGCTAAGGATACTGGGGAGGCTTTAAACTAGAATGGTTGGGGGCTGGGAATCATTTTGAAGAGACTAGGGGAGAGGACGCTAGTTCACAAACAGAGAAAGCTAGTAGACAGTGTGTTAGAGAGGCTAGGCAGGTGATAGAGAAGGGGAGCTCTCAGACAGAAGTTGTAGAGGAGAAGGAAGAAAAAGATAATAAAGTTGATTGCATTGTTAGGGATAAACAGAGAGGAAGAGGTGGAGAGTTTCTGAAATGCATCTATTTTAATGCAAGGAGCATTGTAAGAAAGGTGGATGAGCTTAGAGCATGGACTGATACATGGAAATATGTTGTAGCTATTAGTGAAACATGGTTTCAGGAGGGGTGTGATTGGCAACTAAATATTCCTGGACTTCTTTGTTTCAGGTGTAATAGAGTCGGAGAGACAAGAGGAGGAAGTGTTGCATTGCTTCTCTGAGAAAATATTAAAGCGGTGCTTTGGCAGGATAGATTAGAGGGCTCGTCTAGGGAGCCACTTTGGGTGGAAGTGAGGAATGGGTCGGTGTAGTAACACTTTTAGGGGTGTATTATAGACCACCTAATGGGGAGCGAGAATTGGAGGAGCAACCTTGTAAGGATATATGTAGTGAGCACAAGGTTGTAATTGTGGGAGATTTTAATTTTCCACACATAGACTGAGAAGCCCACCCTGTAAAAGTGCTGGGTGGATTGAAGTTTGTAAAATGTGTGCAGGATAGTTTTTTAAAGCAATACATAGAGGTACCGACTAAAGAACGGGCAGTGTTGGCTCTCATTTTAGGGACTGAGATATGTCAGTTGACGGACGTATGTGTTGGGGAGCCCAGTGATCACAATACCATTAGTTTCAGTATAATTATGAAGAAGGATTGGACTGGACCCAAGGTTGAGATTTTTGATTGGAGAAAGGCTAACTTTGAGGAGATGCGGAAGGACTTAGAAGGTGTGGATTGGGACAATTTGTTTTTTGGGAAGGATGTAATAGAGAAATGGAGGTCATTTAAAGTTGAAATTTTGACGCTATTGAATCGTTATGTTCCTATTAGGTTGAAAGGAAAGGTTAAAAGTTTGAGTGCGTCATGGTTTTAAGGAATATTGGAAACTTGGTTCGCATAAAGAGGGAGATCTACAATAAATATAGGCAGCATGGAGTAAGTGAGGTGCTTGAGGAATATAAAGAATGTAAAAAGAATCTTAAGAAAGAAATTAGAAAAGCGAAAATAAGATACGAAGTTGCTTTGGCAAGGAAGGTGAAAATATATCCGAAGGGTTTCTACAGTTATATTAATAGCAAAAGGATATTGAGGGATAAATTTAGTCGCTTAGAGAATCAGAGTGGACAGCTATGTCTGGAGCTGAAAGAGATGGGGGAGATTTTGAACATTTTTTTTTCTTCAGTGTTCACTAAGGAGAAGGATATTGAATTGTGTAAGGTAAGGGAAACAAGTAGGGACGTTATGGAAACTATGACAATTAAAGAGGAGGATGTACGGGCGTTTTTAAAGAATGTACAAGTGGATAAATCTCGAAGTCCTGACAGGATATTCCCCAGGACCTTTAGGGAAGTTAGTGTAGAAATAGCAGGGGGTCTGACAGAAATATTTCAAATGTCATTAGGAACGGGAATGGTGCCGGAGGATTGGTGTATTGCTCATGTTGTTCCATTGTTTAAGAAGTGTTCTAAGAGTAAACCTAGCAATTATATGCCTGTCAGTTTGAAGACAGTGGCGGGTAAATTAGTGGAAAGTATTCTTAGAGATGGTACATAGAATTATCTGGATAGACAGGCTTTGATTAGGAATTGTCAGCATGGATTTGCGCGTGGAAGGTCATGTTTGACAAATCTTATTGAATTTTTTGCAGAAGTTACGAGGGAAGTTGAGGTTAAAGCAGCGGATGTTGTCTATATGGACTTCAGTAAGGCCTTTGACAAGGTTCCGCACGGAAGGTTAGATAGGGAGGTTCAATCGTTGGGTATTAATATTGAAGTAGTAAAATGTATTCAACAGTGGCTAGATGGGAGGTGCCAGTGAGTAGTGGTGGTAACTGTTTGTCAGATTGGAGGCTGTTGACTAATGGTGTGTCTCATGGATCTGTATTGGGTCCAATCTTGTTCGTCATATACTTTAACGATCGGGAAGATGGGGTGGTAAATTGGATTAGTAAGTATGCAGATGATACTAAGGTAGGTGGCGTTGTGGATAATGAAGTAGGTTTTCAAAGCTTGCAGAGAGATTTAGGCCAGTTAGAAGAGTGGGCTGAACGATGGCAGAAGGAGTTTAATGCTGATAAGTGTGAGGTGTTACATGTTGGTAGGAATAATTCAAATAGGACATACATTGTAAATGGTAGTGCATTTGTAAATGGTAGGACATTGTAAATGGTAGGGATTTGAATGCAAGAACAGTGTGATCTAGGAATAAGGGTGCATAGTTCCCTGAAGTTGGAATCTCATGTGGATAGGGTTGTGAAGAAAATTTTGGTATGTTGGCCTTTATAAATCAGAGCATTGAGTATAGGAGTTGGGATGTAATGTTAAAATTGTAGAAGGCATTGGTAAGGCTGAATTTGAAGTATTGTGTACAGTTCTGGTCACCGAATTATAGGAAAGATGTCAACAAATCGAGAGAGTACAAAGAAGATTTATTGAAATGTTACCTGGGTTTCAGCACCTAAGTTACAGGGAAACGTTGAATAAGTTAGTTAATAAGAGAGTGGCAGCTGTGTGGAATGAGCTTCCAGTAGAAGTGGTAGAGGCAGTTTCGGTATTGTCAGTTAAAGTAAAATTGGATAGGGTTATGGACAGGTAAGGAATCGAGGGTTATGGGCTGAGTGCGGGCCAGTGGGACTTGGTGAGAGTAAACGATCAGCTGGGACTAGAAGGGCCGAGATGGCCTGTTTCCGTGCTGTAATTGTTATATGGATATATCCGCAACCCTCTAATTCTCCGGAAACTCTCCCGCCTTCATTGATGATGCAAAAATCATAGTCAGATGCTCAGCAATCTCCTCCCTCGCTTCCCACAGTAGTCTGTAGTACATCCCATCCGGTCCAGGCGACTTATCCAAATTGATGCTTTCCAAAACCTCCAGCACATCCCCTTTCTTAATATCTACATGCTCAAGCTTTTCAGTCTGCTGCAAGTCATCACTAAAATCACCAAGATCCTTTTCCATAGTGAAAACTGAAGTAAGGTATTCATCAAGTACCTCTGCTATTTCCTCCGGTTCCATTCATACTTTCCCACTGTCCCACTTGATAGGTCTTATTCTTCACGTCTTACCCTCTTGCTCTTCATATACTTATAGAATGCCTTTGGGATTTCCTTAATCCTGCCCACCAAGGCCTTCCCGTGGCGCATTCTGGCTCTACCAATTTCCTGCATAAGTTCCTTCCTATTAGCCTTATAATCTTCTAGATCTCTAAAATTACCTAACTCTCTGAACCTTTTATAAGCTTTCTTTTCATCTTGACCAGATTTACTACAGCCTTTGTACACCACGGTTCTTGTACCCTACCATAACTTCCCTGTCTCATTGAAACGTACCTACGCAGAAATATCCACACAAATCCATACAAATATCCCCTGAATATTTGCCACATTTCTTCCGGACATTTCCCTGAGAACACCTGTTTCCAATTTAAGCCTCCAATTTCCTGCCTGATAGCCTCATAATTCCTCTTATTCCAATTGAACGCTTTTCTGTCTTGTCTGTTCTTATCTCTCTCCAATGCTATTGCAAAGGAGATAGAATTATGATCACTATCTCCAAAATGCTGTCCCACTGAGAGATCTGACCCCTGACCAGGTTCATTTTCCAATACCAGATCAAGTACAGCCTCTCCTCTTGTAGGTGCATCTACATATTGAATCAAGAAGCCTTCCTGAACACACATAACAAACTTCACCCCATGTAAACCCCTTGCTCTAGGGAGATGCGAATTGATATATTGGAAATTAAAATCTCCTATCACGGCAACTCTGTTATTATTACATTTCTCCAGGATCTGTTTCCCTATCTGCTCCTCGATATCCTTGTTTCTATTGGGCGGCCTATAAAAAGCACCCAGTAAAGTTATTGACACCTTCCTGTTCCTAACCTCCACCCACAGAGACTCACTCAGACACAGACAATCCCTCCATGACGTCCACTTTTTTTGCAGCCGTGACGCTGTCTCCGATCAACAGTGTCATGTCCCCACCTCTTTTGCTTCCCTGCCTGTCCTTTCTGAAACATCTAAAACCCGGCACTTGAAGTAACCATTCCTGTCCTTGAAACATCCAAGTCCCTGTAACGTCATATCTCCAAGTACTAATCCACGCTTTAACCTCATCCACTTTGTTCACAACATTCCTTGACTTAAAATGTTCTGTTGTCTTTACACATCATAAGACCATAAGGCATCGGAGCACAAATGGGTCATTAGGACCATCGATTCTGCTCCGCCATTACATCATGGGTGATTTACTCTCCCTCTCAACCCCATTGCCCTGACTTCTCCCAGTGATCTTTGCTGACCTGACTAATCAAGAAGGTACCACCCTCTGTTTTAAATATACCCAATGACCTGGTCTCCGCAGCTGTCAGTACCAATGAATGCTAACATTTTGTTTTTGCCTTTCCTAACATCGACTCAAACTGCAAGAAACACCGCACTAGGTCTCCTGAGACAGTTTACAACTCTCAAAAATAGTCTACGTCGTCATTATTTCTGCGAAAGTGTATGGCCATGTACTTCCCTATACTAAATTCCAATTGCCACTGATTTGTCCATTTTTTCCCATCTGTGCATGTCCTCCCTGCTTCCCTCCCGATATCTTCGTAACGTGCGCAGTCTGGGCCGTAAAGCATCAAAACATCAGCATAATGGAAAAAAAGAAACTATCCCAAAACCAGCCACTGTAGAACACCTCTAGTCACCAAATCCACCAAGAAAACGCCCTATTTGTTCCCATTTTGTGCTTCCTGACAGTCAGACAAATTCTGTCTGGAGGATAACATGGACCCTCTATCCATACACTTGTCTTTCTTGTCCTACTGTCTTGTTAAATGGTGTTATGTGCGGCACTTAGTCAAAGGACCTCGGGGAGTCCAAGTAAACAGCTTGCTCGGACTCTCCGTTGTCGACCTGGTAAGTTGTTCTCTCAAAAACTTCCAACAGGTCTGTCAGGCAAGATCCCTTCCATGGATTTTGGCCTTTTTTTTATCATGTTCGTCCAAATACCCCGAAAACTTATCCTCAATAATCGACTGTTGACATCTTCCCAAATACTGATCAGACTAACTGGCCTATAATTTTAAATGGTCGGTCCTCCGAAACCATTCCAAAATCTAATGATTCTGGAGGGATCATTATTAATGTCTCCACAATCTCTTCAGCCTCTTTCAGAAGCAATCGAGTGCAGTTGGTCTGGACTCATCTATCTTCAGAACTTTCTGCTTCCCGAGCACCTTCTCCTTAATAATTGCAAATACACTCACTTCTGCCACCTGACATTCTCAAATATCTGGCACGTTCTAGTGTTTGTTACAGTGAAGACTGACGCAATATACTTACTAATACTTTCTGGCATTTCCTTCTCCCCTGACAGAACCTCTCCACTGTCGTTTTCCAGAGGCCCAATATGCACTTCCCTCTCTTTCACTCTTCATATATCAGACGGACCTTTTGCTAAACTATTTTACATTATTCGCTAGTATACCTTCATATTTCATATTTTCTCTACTTACGGCTTTTTAATTGCCTTCTGTTGATTTGTAAAAACATCCCAGTCCTCGAGCTTTCTTATATATTTTGTAATATTCTGTGCCCTCTCTTTTGCTTTTGTGCTGCTTTGACTACCTCGTCAGCCACGGTTGAAAATGCTCCCGTTAGAATAATTCTTCATCTTTGTGATCCTTTGTCCTGCACCTTCTGAATTGCTCCGAGAAACTTCAGCCATTCCCGCTCTGCCATTGTCCCTGTTAGTGTCATTTTCGAAGCTATTTTTGCCCAGCTCCTCTCATGCTTCTGCAATTCCTTTATTCCACTGAAATACTGATACATCTAACTTTACCTTCTCCCTCTCAAACTGCAGTGCGAGTTCCTTTATTTCATGATCACTGCCTCTTAAGGGTTTAGTTACCTAAAGCTCCCTAATCAAATCTTGTGCGATACACAACACAAAATACAGATCCGCCTTTCCTATAGTGGGCTCAATCATAAGCTTCCTTCAAAAGCCATTTCACAGGCATTCTACAATTTCTCTGACACAGGATTCAGCACGGAACTGATTTTCCAAGCTACCAAAGACAACTTTATCATTCATATTTTTACAGGCGTCTGCTCTCCCCCATTGTAATTTGTAGCTCACATCCCGGCGACTATTAACAGGCCTGTATATAATGTCCATCAGGGTAATTTTACCTATGCAGTCTCTTAACATCTACATCGTCCAGTCCGATATCACCTCTTTCTCAGGATTTTCATTTTTAATGACAACATAGTAAACCCTACCCCTTCAGCGACCTGCCTATCCATTCGATTCAATATTTATCCTTGGATGTGAGCACCCAACTATGAACTGCTTTCAGCCATGATTCAGTGATTCCCAACATGCATTATTTTTTGCTCTCTCGCTCTCCCCTCTCTTCTGTTCTTCTTATCACATCTTGTTGAGGAACTGCTGCACATTGACAAATCGAGTAAATTAATCACATTGCATCTACTGCAGGGTGTCAGTGAATCCTTAATCTTACACAATATTGATTTAGAATTTCCTTCAGTTCCTGTTTCTCTATTAATGACTGAACACGGTAAGGATGAGACAGCAGGTCAGTGCCTGCATCCGTTCTGAAGCTAGTAGGGCCATGAACATATATTTTCCTCAACATTCTTCATGTCTGTCCATCTGCTCCATAACAAGTTCATTGTTTTCCTTTTGTAGAAAGTCACTGAACTGGCAGAGAAGGGAAACCGGGCAGAGAGTTCCAGACTCCTCCTCAGTTTGGTGATGGGCAAAGGCTCCCGGGCCCGGAGGGCGATGTGGAAATGCTTTGTGACTTTGAGGACTGAGTTACCGAAGTTGGACAGAATACTGAGGCAAATACAGGAGAAAGGTATGTTTAAAAAATACACTGAACACAAAGGTACGTTGAAATAAATTTTAGTTATTTAATTATTTTTGCTCTGTTTCCATGGATGTTTTTTTAATATATTTAAACAGGTCCTGATCCACAGGAATACATGAACATTGCCCAAGGGTTATTTGAGTTACCTACTCAACTGATAGGTGAGTGATGAATGCACAGTTCAAATCACGCCTCAAATGCTAGTCTGGGACTTCGTAAAATCTGGGAATCAAAATTCACCTTTAATCATTCGCTGATACGAGGAAATCTGCAGCTGCTGGAATTTGAAGGAACACACACACAATGCTGGTGGAACGTAGCAGGCCAGGCAGCATCTATAGGGAGATGTACAATTCGCTATTGACCTCCACAGAGATCGTCTGGCATTTCCTTTTCACCTATTACTGCATCTACATCATCATTTTTCAGCGGTCCGATATCTTCTTTTTTATTCTTTATACATCTGGTAAAGAGAAAATACTTTGGTACTTTTTCTTATATTATTGACCACTTGCTTGCATTTCCTGCACATTCATGTATATCTAGGAGCATTTATAACATAGTTGCCTCCAACACGACCCACACAGTAAATTACAGGCACCTACAAGTCTGTGAAGAAAACTACTCACAATTGCTGTAAATTTACCCCATCTCACCTTAACCAAAGGCCCTCTGGTATTAGACACTGGACTTATGTAAAAATAAACAAACTAAATAAGGGCTGTTGACTCAAACTCTTATCTCTCAAACTTGTACACCTCAGTCAGATGTCTATTCTACCACCAGAGTAAACAAACAAAGTTTATCAGACCTCTACTTGTAGCACATGTCACCGAATCCAGGCAACATCCTGATGAACCTGATCTGCAGCCTCTCCAATCCTTCCAAGAGCTGGACAATCATAAGTGAACACAATACTCCAGATGCACCCAAAACCATAAGGTCCAGGAGCAGAATTAAGCCAATCGGCTACCTGAATTTGCTCTGCAAATCCTCTCAACCCCATTATTCTGCCTTCTCCCAGTAAACGTTGATGCTGTTCCTAATTAGGAACCTATCGACCTGTATTTTAAATATACTCAATTACTTGTCTTCCTCAGCTGTCTATAATAATAATTTCACAGATTCACCACCTGCTAGTGAAAGAAGATTCTCCCAATGTGGATCATCCCCAGCCAGGACAGTTCACACAGTTCTCAAGCATGTTAAATTCCTGTATAAGCATTCCTTGTGGGACCTTGACAAACACCCGACTGATATCCAAGTAAAAAATCTCCATGTGTAACATCATCCGTCACCTTTGTCACCTCCTGGAAGAACTCCACTATGTTAGCAAGAAGCAAACCCCGCCCAAAGCCTCGCTGCTCAACATCAAACCACCTCAAACATTCTGTCATACACCCGTGGGACAGAAGATATAAAAGGCTGAAGGTCCGTACCACCAGCCTCAAGGATAGTTTTAATTCTGCATTTATAAGGCTATTGATTATCAGCAACTATGTTATTATTGGCTCTTAATAATAATAAGACAACTTTATTTATAAAATTGCAACATCCTGCATCTCGTAACTAATAACCACTCACTTAGATGATCACAATATACTTACAGAAGAGCAGAAATAATACATTTCGTGTATGAATGAATTTAAGGAGCAACTAATAATAGATTATGTATCTATCGAGCACTGTGGAGAGTAGAAATCTTTCAATGTTATATTGTCTATCAAAAGCCATTTGATTCTGTCTCTCACATGCTTAAGAGTTTCCAATATTATAAAAGATGCATCCAATACTTGTTAAATTTCTACAACATCTAATGAATTACAATAAACGCCCTAATAACATCCACAATGGAACAACCACTGTTACCAAAATAAATGCAGACTTTTTCCAGAGTGACACATTAAGCCCACTATGGTTTTGTCTGGCGTCAAATCCACACTTGAATTTCCTGAATCAGACAAAAATCTGCATCGAATCCGGGGAAAAAAGCAACGAATTATACCTTACACAGCTATACAGGGATGATTGGAATTAGTTACTCTTGCATCAGTGGAGCTAAAACAATTATTTCCAATAATGGAACCAATTTCCAAAGAAGCCATATATAGCATATATAGCTAGGCGTGACTATGTGATTGTATAAAATAATAAATTAAATAAGTTGTGCAGAGATAGAAATAAAAAAGAGATTATTTAGTCAGTATCGATAGGTTCTATGTCCATTCAGAAACTGGATGGTAGAGAATAAGAAGTTGTTTCTCAATCGTTGAGTGTGCTTGAGTGTCCGATCGTGTGCAGTAGTCCCCATGAACCAGACGGTGATGCAGCCGTTGCTTTGCAAGTTACACCTGTAAAAATATTCGAGTGATGTTGGAAACTCCTGATGAAATATAGCCACTGTTGTGCCTTCTCTGTAGCTGCATCGATATATTGGGTCCAGGTCAGGTACTCGGAGATATTTACAGGCAGGATTTTGAAATTGCCCACACTCGTCACTTCAGATCCACCTGTGAGGATTGGTGTGTCGTGTTTCCTCATCCTACCCTTTCTGAAACCTACAATTAGCTCTAACGATATATTTTCATCAACGCAAGGAGTATTCAGCACTCCGTACAAGCATGTACAATTCTGATAAGGGGTACACATCACTGAACGTAAATGAAAGCATAACCGATAAAAATGAAGAAGCAATCATAATAGAAGAACGTTAAACTTGGAAGAGTGGAAGATCCTGACTCCCCACGGAAGACATCCCCATGATCTGAGCGATGTTGACAAGGAGGCGTTGAGCGCCTGGCTCAGAGTTGGAGACCTCTTCCCAGAAACGGAAGAGATCATTGTAGCAATACAAGTCCAGGTGGTTAACACATCCAGTTATCAATAATAAAGAATAAAGGCCAGAAGGTTCAAGGTGATAAATGCTGAAAATTACAAGAGCTGCCAGAAACAATTGAACAGATTACAGGATCCTGCAGTAGTTTTACTCAATCTGAGCACTGACAATCAAGTGCTAGACAACTTTCACCAAGATCTTGCATAAACTACAACTGACGAAAAACACCATCCCTCACTATAAATACAAGTCTGCTCCACTTTTAGAGTTAGTGTCCGACAAATCCACCGTGACCGATCCATTATTACAGATAGGACAATTCATAATAACTGTCCGGCTATAATTTTACAGGATAAACTAGCAAAAACAACTTCTTAAATAGATAAAGCCATTTCAAATTCACATAACTTACAGAAATCAATTAATGAAAATCTTTAGAAATATGCTGAATTAAAAGAGGAAATTGAAAGACTGTGGAACACAGTATACATTGTCCCGATAACAATATCGACAGCTGGTATCATCCAAACAGCGCTACACAATAGTATTAAAGAATTAGCTCCACGCAGCAATGTTCATGTAAATGTTACGAAAGCCACAGTAGTATACACCACGAGAGTAATCTGAAATTATCTATTAATTGAGAAATGAATGTGCTTGGATATGCCCGTACCTCAGGATTTGCCATTTTGAGTTAAGAAATAATAAAAATTAATTCTAGGATATTTATAAAGAACCTTTCATCGGGGGAACGTCGTTCAAATTGCGTTACAATTGGATAAAGTGAAAACTAGAAAATAAAAGACAAAATAATATCAATTACAAGCAAGGTTCAAATTTTAAAAAAGAAGTTTTACGCTGGTGCTTAAAAGTGACTAACTTAGTCTACATCCCTTACACAGTACTTGCAGAAATCTTGGTCTCCCTAGTTATATATATATATGCCTCCGAATTTTATACAGTACTGTTGTTTTAAGTTTTGAATTCTACAGTTTAGGAGAATAGTTCAAAAACAAGCAAAAAAAAAAAAAATCTGACCTGCCAACGATCCTTTGGCCTTGTACCTTATTGTCTGCCTGCACTGCATTTTGTTGGCAACTGAAACACTGTTTCACTGAACTATTCTGTTCTGTTTTTCCTTGTAGAACCTTAATGCACCGACGTGATGATATTATTTATTTGGATCGCATGCATAAACGTTTTCATTGTATCTTGGTACATGTGATTATAAAAAAAAAAACAA